>NC_136495.1:128843673-128918673 GCF_053919585.1 Euprymna scolopes
ATGTTACATTGGCACAGTAGTAACGTCACCAGCTTTCAATGCTATAGTTTCGATTCTAACTGATGGCACCCGAATGCTTTTTTATTAACTTTTGAAATCACAACTGTATAATAATACTAGCATTTCAGCGCGGCGTTACCCGGGTGTTTGGAGGTGTGTGTTCAGAAAAAGAAAAAGAAAGAAAAAGGGGCAGTAGGAAGGCAGGCTCGAACCCGTACTGCAAAGGAGGAAAAGAACGATAAAAAAACATGACATATTTGCTCTTACGACCACCGCCCAACCGGAAATAAGGTATTTGTCGTCCGAAAGATGGAACTTCAAAACAATATTGATCTTGTGAAAATCAATCGCCTCTGTCGAAAGATTTAGACAGACATGCAAACATACATACATACATAAATACACACATACATACATACATTTATATATTGGTAACTAAAGATTTTCGACCCCAACCGATTAAAAAGTTTGCCCTATCTCTGAAAATCCTTTATTTACATTTCAAAGATTTAGACCAGAAATTGTCTGAGTAATTTGGTAGAGACCGCAGGTCAAAATTTTTAAAACTTTGACCCCTATTATGACCCCTATTATGACCCCTATTATGACCCCTTAACATGTATTGTTTGGGGCTCAAATCATATTAAGTTAGATCCCTATCCAAGGAACCTATATCTAAAATCTCAAGTGTTTATACCCAAAATTGACGGAGGAGTTTGGTAGAGTTCTCAAAGGTCAAATCATTGAACTTTGACCCCTTAACAGCCAAATTTCTGTCCGAAAACTGATTACAAAGATTTTCCAAAATCTCCGTACCCTGTAAATCAAATTTGAGTCTGTAGACTTAAAATTGACAGTTATTTCGTAGGGAAATGTACACAGACACAGAGACGGACACACAGACACGTTCACTTTCATAGATATATAGATATACGAAATCTGGACGAATTAAAATGTCATATTTACGCGTTTTTATACGCCTTGGCAAAGCCGCCGTCCTCGCTAGATGAAAGTAATCGATATTTTTATACAATAGAGTTGCCGTTTAGATAATACTACCTACAAGTCCGTAATTCAGTCGATTGCCATAAAAGTTTTATACCGGCTTCCCAACAAAAGCACAATTAGAATCACGAAATCTCTTTAACTCGAAAAAGATAGCGACATAGAACGTTACTGTTTAAGAGAAAAGGGGGGAAAGAACGATTTCCAAACCACCTTCAAATTGAGTTATTGAAAAACACCCGTAACGTATTTGTGTCATAAGAATAAACACTGAACTGAATCGTGTTCTCTAAAAATTTGAAACGATGACAAAGTAGAAACACAAAAGAGTTGCAGGGAGATTGTAATAAAACCTAACGTAAAAATAAATCAGGCACAGAATAATTGAAATCAAACTTACAAAACGCATAATAAAGAAACATACCTTCGTGAGATAACGATGTTAATATGGATCTATAGAATTCTAATTACGGTTACAAAATATCCCCGTCATTAACTGTTTTGAACGCCAACAAAAGAGTTTCATTTAATACATTTTTGTTACTACGACTATCGATGACTATCGATGGTAAATTACCGAAAAATATCGTCTTTGCTTTAAACAAGCAGTGATTGAATTACAAAAATCTTCTGACCTTATTCACTTCAAATCACACATCTATATATATAAATCCCAAATGTCTGTGAGTTTGTATGTTTGTATGTAACGCTAAAACTTTTGAAAGACACAACCAGACTTGATAAATTTGGTATCATATCGAAGCCCCGTGTCCCGGATGACAAATATCGAAATTTCACGTCAAACGGACGAGGAGAAAGGGGTAAACGTATCAGTTATCTCCAAGGGGGTCCCAAAAAAAACTGTCATTGTAATGCTTTTTATTACGTAATTCTTGAATGATCCAATGTAATTAATACGTAAAAAAAAAAAAGCTTAGTCATGTCACGTGACGTGACGTCAACGTCCACTAATGGCGAACAATTGTTAATAAAAAAATCTTTCTCCGATACTTTTGCATTTTTCTCTTCGGCTCAGTTATATCTTTTTTTTTACTTTATGCCAATGTTTCCATCGTTATTACCTGGTTAAAAATATTATTTATACAAGATTTTTAACGAAAAATGTCAGGAAAAAATGTACGGGAATAAAAAAATTCACCTTTCAAAATATTAGACGATTATAAAAATATCGTAATATTTATGTAATGTAAAATAATTAGCCATTTTGTATATTACCACGTGACCTCATACCTCTTAAGCTGGAAGGGGGGGGGGAGTAAAACCAACACCGTCTCTCTCTCTCACACTTACTCTCTCTCTCTCTCACTTTCTCTATCACCCTCTTTCTATTTTTCTATTCGTTTAAAAACGCTTAGTCATGTCACGTGACGTGACGTCACGGTTTGGTTACTATGGAAACACTTACTTTTTGTGCTGCTTCGAAAAGGAACAAAATTCAACATACACCGCTTCCTCTTCCCTCCCTCCCTCTCTCTCTCTCTCTCTCACACACACACACACACACTTTCTTCGGTGTGTTTTTGTTGTTACGTACGTATTTTTTTATATTTTTATCTCAGTAATTTTTATTATATTTAATAGCATTTCTATTCGTTTTAAGAAAATGCTATTAAAAAATAAAAATGCGATAAATTCTGGCAACAGTTATTTATTTATGCTATTCGCAGCCGGCCGGAAGAAACGCGCATAGACATTTTGTAAACATTGTTTTTAAAAAATAAAAAATAATACTTCTATTATGTTTTAAACGACTGTAATAGTTTATTTTGGAAGTATAAAAAAAAGTCCATTAATTTGAACTTAAAGCCTGTTTGAATAAAACTTATATAAAAAAAAACCGTCACTTCCGGCAAATGGCTATGTAAACAACTGGTGGCATTTTTCGATTACATCGGTAAACACTGTATGTTTTTCGAGCTGAATAAATATGTTACATTGAATAAAAACACAAAAAATATATCCAGTTGGATAGAAAAGTAACTTATCTTGCCTTTCCTAACATTTATTTGTTATATATTTGTCTTTTGACCGTCCACTAATGGCGAGTTTTTTTTTTTTTTAAATAAAACTAATTTTAAAATTTCGATGTTAGAAAAACAGTCCATCACATGTCAATATAAAAATTCTCTTTTTGTTTGATAAAAAGAATAAACAGTTAATAGATACAACAAAAAAGTCCATTAAGTTCAACAAACTAAACTCTTTTATTTATAATAAAACTCTTCGAGAGTTTAAATGCTTTCAAAATCCTATGTAAGTATATCGTTTTTACTGTACACAGATTCGAAAAAGTTGTCATCAAACAAATATATGACAGAGTTGAATAAATATGTTACATTGATTAAAAACACTTCTTATTAGCATTTTCTTTTTATATGACAACGTTAATGTTCATGAATCTCTCTTTTAATCATTTTTATCGACTATCAGCCAAATAACCGGGGTCTAAAATTTGGGAAATTATTTTTCTATATTTTTCTATTCATTTAAAGAATATGCTATTAAAAAAGAAAAAGTCGATAAAAGTTAGACATAAACAGTAAAAAAATAGAGGATATTATTATTAAATAACAATAATTATTAAAAATAAATATTAACATTTACAATAATAAAATGAGTTAGTATTAAAAATAATTATTAAAATAAAAATGAGTTTATTATTAAAAATACATATTAATATTCAAATAAAATTGTTTTTATTATTAAAAATAAATATTAATATTTAAAGTAGAATAAAATGTGTTTATTATTATAAATAAATATTAATATTTAAAATAATATGTATTTATTATTAAAAATAAATATTAATATTTAAAATAATATAATGTGTTTATTATTACAAATAAATATTAATATTAAAATAAAATGTGTTCATTATTAAAAATAAATATTAAGGAAGGTCAACAGGTGGAGGAAAAATAGTCAATGCAGGTCATACCACCTGACCAGCTAAAATCGCCTTTTTATATAAGGCAGACAGTCAGACTATTTGCCTTGAGGGCGGGCTAAGCCCTCCTACCCCCACCCCCACCCCAAAGCTGAGAGCTGGGGAAACTTCTCTCAGAAGGGGTATGGGAGGACAGGGAGACCTTCCCTCTTTCAACTAAGAGATAGATATCCTTTTGTATGGTTGATTGACCCCCCCCCTGTCGGTTCTGCTTACTCCATTCCGAAAGAGATCAACCTTACACAAAAAAAAAAAAAAATATGGGGACAGGGAAGCCTTCCCGGGCCCCCTTTCTGGGAGGAGAAGTTCCCCGGCTCCTACCTTTTTGGGAGTGCTCAGCCCGTCCTCCAGTCAACCACAATATTTGAAGAATAAAGATATTTTTGTTTTTGTGTTTTAGGTGGTGAAGGTGATCTGGGGAGTGTTTTTTTTTTTCACAAAAAAGGTACTTTTTACGAATGGGTATCCAAGAAAATTACAGTATTTTGTCAGAAATTAAGATTTTCATTGACCACTCTCAATACTATCAGAAATGAACAAAGTTAATTAAACAGTCTACACAATATAAACTAACTGTTTTGTTGGCTTTTTATTCTAACTCCAAACTAACCCATAACTACATTTTTCTTTTATTTTGCAAATTTGATTTCCTTTAGTTTATATTGTGTAGCTGAATCAGAAATTGATTTATCTTTTGTCATTTGTAGTTAACATGCTATCAGCGCAATTACTACAGTGTAATCACACATGATCTACCAAAATAAAAACACTTCAGATAAAGTCTTAAATAGAATTCAGTTCCTTACATGACATCTGATGAAGTCAGTACAAACGTTACAAACTAATACTTGAAAAACAATTTGACATTTACTGTACTACAATATCACATTTGTATAGAAGTAGAAATCTGGATACCTATTCTGATACCTAATAAAAGAAAGGACACTCTTTGGGGCGGATTTTGATGATAACAAGTCACTAATTAGAAATTATAATAAACATTGAAATAATTTAAGAATTTTACCAAAATAAAATTACTTGGTAATCACCCAATTTCTGCCACAAAAATTTTATTTGGCAAAACTCATAAGCATAAAATATATATTTTCTAATTTCATCTTTTTTTTTTTACATAATCTGGTTTGATGTTTTCCTAAATATTCAAATCACTATATTTTGCTGCTTAATATTAAATACAGCAAATGAGTTATTTTTATGCATCAAACAATTACATTTTCTCATTCATCCAAACTAATCACTGAACATCAATTTCATATTGTCTTCACTAAAATATTACTGTGCTTGATGTCATCAAGTAGAGCGGATCATTTTTTTTTACATTTGTTTACACATTTTTTACAAATGTTTTTGAGAGTCCATACAAAGTTATAAGTGTTCAACATTTTTTTTCATTTGAATATATTTTGTCTAAGATTCTTAGCCTATGTCATTGCAT
This sequence comes from Euprymna scolopes, assembly GCF_053919585.1. Lineage (NCBI taxonomy): Eukaryota > Metazoa > Mollusca > Cephalopoda > Sepiida > Sepiolidae > Euprymna > Euprymna scolopes. The sequence continues at coordinate 128,849,103 of NC_136495.1, forward strand.
ACCAATTTGTTTCTTGAAAGTTAAGTTCACTGTAAAAACATCTGATACACCAAAATCCCTGATACCTGTTTCTTATAAGCGCCAAATAACTATCACTATTTCGATTTGTGTTTCATGAGAACAATTCAATATTGATACATTATAAGAAACATTTCCAGTGCTTTTCTCTTTTTAGCAATAGTTGGTTGATAATTAGAGGACACAACTAACCCTATACTATGCTTTACTTTGTTTTGTATATATATTTTGTATTGTGTGAAATTAACAAAGATTCATATGCAGGAATCTGTTGATGCATTCCAAGAATCCCAATGCGACCAACAAACTTGAAAGACTACAATTTCTTTTTACTATGACCAATAAGAAAGCTCAAGGACTAAGTTGTTGGACTCATCCTGATCACCATTTTAAATTATTGTTAACAGTAAGTTTAACATTTTAAGTACAGAATAATATTCCTTTTGATATTTATAAATTACTATTTTCTGTGACAGATGTTACTTTTTCAATATTGATTGTACCCTCTTTTGTGTTTTTACATTTTGCATACAATAATATTAAGCACACCATACCAAGACCACTATTTGAGCATCTAATAAACTGCCTACCAAGACCAATGTTTTCAAGTGACAATGGAGAGTATTCATGTTATGTTTCACATTTTTATGTTTTGAAATATTTTGCTGCTTAATATCAAATTCAGCAGATGTTTACTTTGTTTTGTGTATATACTTTATATTAGGTAGAATAAACAAAACTTAATTTCGCTACCATCATTATTTGTAGTGACATGCACTGTTAACATAAATAAAATCACTGGTGACAATCCCTGATACCTGTTTCGTATAAGCACCAAATAACTATGATAATGTGTTATTGTTGATACATTATAATAAACATTTCCATTGACTGGTCGTTTGCTTAGCTTAGTTTTACATCATTTTTTCACAATGTTTCTCTACTTGCTTTCAGCATGAGAGCAGATCATATTCTGCACATGTTTCATGCATATCACAAAAACTTATAATATTTGATCAACATTTGACTAACAATTTTACAAAAAAGACCTACCACCTTAAGGGGGGGTAAAGGTAAGGCTCCCCACATAACCATAAAAGAAAGCCGCCCCCCCCCATACAGTGGGAAAGAGCTCCCTTCCCATTCTGGGGCAGAGAAGGGGCAAGGAAAACTATTAAACATAAATGGTCAACGGAGGGTATACACCCTGGGAAACTAAAAGTCTATATGGAATCTGCATAAATTAAAATATCCTGTTTAAGCGTATTGTATGACAGGGAGGGAAGGTCAACAGGTGGAAGAAAAATGGTCTACGCAGAGCATACCGCCTGACAAGCTAAAATCGCCTTTTTATATACGGCAGACAATCAGACTCTGATTGCCTGGACGGCGGGCTGAGCAATGAATGTGGAAGCCGGGGAACTTCTCTCAGAAGGAGGATGGGAGGCCCAGGGAGCCTTCGCTCTCCTCCTAAGAGAGGGATATCCTCTTACTCCCTTTGGAAAGAGATCAACCTTACACAAAACAAAAAATATGGGAAGAGAAGCCTTCCCGGGCCCCCCTCCCCCTTCTGGGAGGAGAAGTTCCCTGGCTCCAACGTTTTTTTTTGGGGGGGGGGGCCTAAGCCTGTCCTCCAGGCAACCAAATGAAAAAGAAATTTACCCATCCCACCTTTGTAGGAAGTGTGCTCAGCCCACCTTCTGAGCCACTGTGAAAGTTTCCTTCCACCAAAAGGGAAGGGAACGAGGAAGGAAAAGTCTCTGAGAATCTTCATGCAATTTCTTTGACAAAGAAACTGTTTTCACTTGATTCCACACAAAATTTTTATTGCTTTTTCATCTATTGTCTTATATTAGGATTTCTTTATGCATGTTATTTTATTTAAGAGTACTAAATAGCTTTTCAGTTTCTTGAGACTCTTTCAACTGTCTGGATTCTGCAGCAACGTTGTGGAGTGATATGTAAAACATAAATTGGTACTATATAACAATAGGTATGTAGAATTCTAACTCGCCAGTGTTGATCGTTTCAATTATTTACAAATTCACCAGGTCCTGGATATGACCATAAACTGTATCCAAACATGGGGCTTTGTGAAGTGTGAAGCCACCATTTAATTGCTATTGCTACCAGGTCCACTCTGATCTGGAGTAGTAGTACCTGTTAGGGTCCCAATTATGAGTTAAATAGAAACCAACATTAAATAAACAAATATATTCTAGGAAAAAAAAATGTCACTAGATTGGGCATGATATAGTGTTGATATGTCATAAAACAAAATGAACCAACAAATTCACCAATCGACACAATATCAACAAATGTATCTTTCTTTTCCTTATTCTGTGCTTATTTCTTGGTACTAAGCTTATCATTAACTAACCCTGACATTTCTTTTACTTTGTTTTGTGTATATATTTTATTTTGTGTAGAATAACCAAAAAGACATTTAGCTAACACATTTGCAGCGAAATGTTAGCATACATAAAATCACTGGTGACAACCCATGATGTTTTTTCTTATGAACACGAAATAACCAACACGCTTTCCATTGGTTTTTCATGATAACAATTTAATATTGATAAATTATAATAAACATGTCCATTACTTTTCTTTTTTTATCAATAAATATACTTGGTTGATAATTAGAGAACACAATGTTTATTGTAATAAAACTTGTGATCTATAACATCCAATTCTAAAAATTAAACTTTCCTTTCTCAATTGAAACAAACAACATACCCCACACTATGTTCCTAAAAATGAGGATTTTACTATTGCGTTTACATAATTTTTTAGCTATGTTTCTCTTACTTTCAGCATGAGATCATTTTCTACACGTGTTTCATGCATACCACACAAACATTTTACCTCTGACATTTTTAATTTTTTTCCAATTTCCTTTCACCATGAACATTATCATTAGTACAGTTTTCATTTAAAATGAAGCTGTACATGGTTACTATTACTTGGAAAGCAGATCTAAAAAAAAAAAAAAAATATCTGTTTTCACTTTGAAAATTTACGATTTATAGATCTCGGATTTGGCCCTTCTTCACCTTTTATCTTACATTTGTAAATATTGTATATATAAACTTTTTTCTTATTTCTCCAATGTTATTTCATTCATGCAATTTCATAATCCACCAACATTGTATAAGATTCAATTCCATTTGACACTTGAAAACAACTTTTTATATAGTAAACAGCATTTATTTCTTTTCAGACATATTCTTATTTTATTTTATTTCCAGTACTATGTTTTATTTCATTTTGTGGACACTCATTTAACTCTCTGGGATGCTGCAGGGAACATGTAGAGTGATATATCAAACAAGAAGTGGTACTTTATGACAATAGGTATCTAGGATTTACACATACCAGTGTTGATAGTTGGAAATATTTACAGACTAACATTTTACACATTATAAACACATGTACCTTTTTTTTCTTTTCCTTTGCTTATTTCTCGAACCTAAACTTATCATTAACTAACCCGTAACTTTGTTTACTTTGTTTTGCGTATATATTTTATATTGGGTAGAATTAACAAAACTTAATTTCGCTACCATCATTATTTTTAGTGACATGCACTGTTAACATCAATAAAATCACTGGTGACAATACTTGATACCTGTTTCGTATAAGCACCAAATAACTATCACTATTTCGATTTGCTTTTTCATGATAATATGTTCATCTTGATACATTATAATAAACATTTCCATTCACTGGTCGTTTGCTTAGCTTAGCTTTACATCATTTTTTCACAATGTTTCTCTACTTGCTTTCAGCATGAGAGCAGATCATATTCTAAACGTTTCATGCATATCACACAAACTTATAATATTTGATCAACATTTGACTAACAATTTTTTGCCAATTTCCTTCAACATTCTCATTACCATTACTACAGTTTACATTTTGTCGTTAAAATGAAGCTGTACATGTTTCCTATTACTTGGAAACCAGATTTGTAAAAATCCCATTTTTTTTTTCACTCTGAGAATTTTCATTATATTTCTTTGACAAACGATTTATTTTCAATGAACTTCAGCACATGATTGTTACTGCTTTTTCCCCTTTTGTCTTATATTTGTTTTTCTTCATGCCAAATATTTTATATATCAATTTTTTGCTAATTTCTTAAATTTTATTTCTTTAATTCTTAGTCCACCAATATAGTATAAGTTTCAATTGCATTGAACGCAATGTTTTAGATAGTAAACATCAGCATATTTCACTTTTCAAGCACTTTTTCATTTTATTTCAAATACTATGTTTTATTTCATTTTGTTGACACTCATTTACCCCTCTGGGGTGCTACAAGGAACATGTAGATTGATATACCAAACATGAATTGGTGCTTTATAACAATAGGTATCTATAATTTTGCTTAATTCTCTAACCTAAACTTATCATTAACTAACCGTAAATTATGTTTTAGTTTTGTGTATATATTTTATATTGTGAAGAATAAACAAAAATTCATTTCACCACCACATTTGCACTGTTAGCATACACAAATATCACTGGTTACAATCATTGGTAGCTGTTTTTTAAAAACACCAAATAACATTCACGCTTTCCATTGGTTTTTCATGATAACAATTTAATATTGATAAATTATAATAAACATGTCCATTACATTCTCTTTTTATCAATAAATATACTTGGTTGATAATTAAAGAACACAATGTTTATTGTAATAAAACTTGTGATCTATAACATCAAATTGTATAAATTAAAGTTTCCTTTCTCAATTGAAACAAACAACATATCCCACACTAAAAATGAGGATTTTACTATTGCCTTTTAGATCATTTTTTAACAATGTTTCTCTTCTTACTTTCAGCATCAGAAAATATAATTTTCTACACGTGTTTCATGCATACCACACAAACGTATATGTGACCAACATTTTACCTCTGATACATTTTTTTCCAATTTCCTTTCACCATTGTCATTATCATTAGTACAGTTTTCGTTTTGTCTTTAAAATGAAGTTGTACATGCTTCTTAATACTTCGAAACCAAATATATCAAAAAATAATTTTTTTCACTTACAAAATTTTCATGATATTTCTTTGACAATCATATTTGTTTTTAATTGAATTCAGCATATGATTCTTACTGCTTTATCACCTTTTATCTTATATTTCTTTTTCTTCATGCCAAATATTTTAAATATCAATTTTTTGCTCATTTCTTAAATTGAATTAAAAAGATGGATTTTTTTATTCCACCAATATTGTATAAGGCTCAATTCCATTGAACACAGTGTTTTATATAGTAAACATCAGCATTTGTTTCTATTTTATTTCAACTACTGTTTCATTTCACTTTCTCGATAATCATTTACATCTTTGGGGTGCAACAGGGAACATGTAGAGTGATATATCAAACATGAATTGGAACTTTATAACAATAGGTATCTAGAATTTCCACATACCAGTGTGGATAGTTTTAAATATTTACAAACTTACAATTTACACACTATAAACAAATGTATCTTTTTTTCTTTTCTTTGCTTATTTCTCGAACCTAAACTTATCATTAACTAAACCTAAACTTTGTTTACTGCATTTTGTGTATATATTTTATAATGGGTGAAATAAACAAAACTTAATTTGGCTAATATCATTTGTAGTGGCATGCACTATTGACATATATAAAATCACAGGTGACAATCCTTGATTCCAGTTTCGTATAAGCACAAAATATCTATCATTATTTCGATTTGTTGTTCATGATAAAAATTTAATATTGATACATTGTAATAAACATTTCCATTGCTTTTATCTTTTTATCAATACATATACTTGGTTGATAATTAGAGGACACAACTAACCCTATACTTTGCTTTACTTTGTTTTGTATATATATTTTGTATTGTGTGGAATTAACAAAGATTCATATGCAGGAATCTGTTGATACATTCCAAGAATCCCAATGCGACCAACAAACTTGAAAGACTACAATTTCTTTTTACTATGACCAATAAGAAAGCTCAAGGACTAAGTTGTTGGACTCATCCTGATCACCATTTTAAATTATTGTTAACAGTAAGTTTAACATTTTAAGTACAGAATAATATTTCTTTTGACATTTATAAATTACTATTTTCTGTGACAGATGTTACTTTTTCAATATTGATTGTACCCTCTTTTGTGTTTTTAAATTTTGCATACAATAATATTAAGCACACCATACCAAGACCACAATTTCAGTATCTAATAAACTTCCTACCAAGGTCAATGTTTTCAAGTGACAACGGAGAGTATTCATGTTATGTTTCACATTTTTATGTTTTGAAATATTTTGCTGCTTAATATCAAATTCAGCAGATGAGTTCTTTCTTATGCATCAAACAATTACATTTTCTGATATTCATTCAAACTAATTATTGAAAATCAATTTCATATTTTCTTTACTAAAATATTACTATGCTTGATTTCATCAAGTGGTGCGAATCTGTTTTTTACACTAACAATGTGCACATTTTTTGAAGAATAAAGTTTTTTTTTTTTAAGGTGGTGAAGGTGATCCGGGGAGTTTTTTTTGTTTTTTTTTTTCCAAAAAAGGTACTTTTTACGAATGGGTATCCAAGAAACAGTCAGTATTTTGTCGGAAATTAAGATTTTCATTGACAACTCTCAATACTATCAGAAATGACCAATCTACACAATACAAACTAACTGTTTTGTTGGCTTTTTATTCTAACTCCAAACTAACCCATAACTACATATTGCTTTTATTTTGCAAATTTGATTTCCTTTAGTTTATATTGTGTAGCTGAATCAGAAATTGATTTAACTTTTGTCATTTGTAATTAACATGCTTTCAGCGCAATTACTACAGTGTAATCACACATGATATACCAAAATAAAAACACTTCAGATAAAGTCTTCTTACATAGAATTCAGCTCCTTACATGACATCTGATGAAGTCAGTACAAACGTTACAAACTAATACTTGAAAAACAATTTGACATTTACTGTACTACAATATCACATTTGTATAGAAGTAGAAATCTGGATACCTATTCTGATACTTAATAAAAGAAAGGACACTCTTTGGGGCGGATTTTGATGATAACAAGTCACTAATAAGAAATTATAATAAACATTGAAATAATTTAAGAATTTTACCAAAATAAAATTGCATGGTAATCACCCAATTTCTGCCACAAAATTTTGATTGGCAAAACTCATAAACAGAAAATATATATTTTCTAATTTCATCTTTTTTTTTTACATAATCTGATTTGATGTTTTCCTAAATATTCAAATCACTATTTTTTTGCTGCTTAATATCAAATACAGCAAATGAGTTATTTTTTATGCATCAAACAATTACATTTTCTCATTCATCCAAACTAATCACTGAACATCAATTTCATATTTTCTTCACTAAAATATTACTGTGCTTGATGTCATCAAGTAGAGCGGATCATTTTTTTTTCATTTGTTCACACATTTTTCCAATTTATATATATTTTGTCTAAGATTCCTAGCCTATGTCATTGCATACCAATCTGTTTATTAAAAGTTAAGGTTCACTGTAAACACATACGTTACACCAAAATAAAAACGCTTCAGATAATGTCTTGATATTCAATTAAGTTTCTCACATGACATCTTATGAAGTTAGTAGAAATGTTACAGACTTTTGAATCTCAAACACTTTCAATACTGTGCACTGATATTTTCTTTTTTGGAATATAAGCACATTCATGATTTTTTTTACAAACGCCAACAAATGTCACATTTTGTAGCAATGTACTGAAACAATTATAAAAATAGGTATCTAGGAAAAGGCCACTACATATGTTATAAATTCCAAATTTCCACAACCTGGCAAATACTGGTACACGCTAGCAAATTTAGATTTGTAATTACAGAATATGATTCTAATTTTTTCCTTTGCTCTTTATTCTAACACTACACTAAGTTTACTGTTTTATTTCGCTACAGTTGATATTGTGTAGAACAATAAGAACATCATAGTGAACAATGCATTCAACAAAATTTCACACACATTTCTAGATACCTATATCTAATAAGTTCAAAAGAAAGGACACACTTAGGGAGGTATTTTGGTGGTCAAGTCACTAAATAGAGATTAGCTGGTTTCCCGGCATAGCCCAAGATGTAATAAAGATTGACTGAAATACATGTTCTAGCTGGTTTCTAGGCGTTGCCAGGGATGTAATATAGACACATTATGTTGTATATTACCTGTTCTCTTCTCCCTAAGGTAAAACAATTTCATGTACATGCTGTAAATTACCTACACTAGGGATAAAACATGAACAATATCAGTCCTAGGGTAGATAAAACAAATAATACATAGAGATGAAAGATTCCTCTCCCCTAAGAATCAAACATATGTTCAATATCTGCTTTTGTTTTTTCATTGTTTATACGGTCCCGAGCAACGCCGGGTAGCCCTGCTAGTCTATATATATAAATCCCAAATGTCTGTGAGTTTGTATGTTTGTATGTAACGCTAAAACTTTTGAAACACACAACCAGACTTGATAAATTTGGTATCATATCGAAGCCCCCTGTCCCGGATGACAAATATCGAAATTTCACGTCAAACTGACGAGGAGAAAGGGGTAAACGTATCAGTTATCTCCAAGGGGGTCCCAAAAAAAACTGTCATTGTAATGCTTTTTATTACGTAATTCTTGAATGATCCAATGTAATTCATACGTAAAAAAAAAAAAACGTTTAGTCATGTCACGTGACGTGACGTCAACGACCACTAATGGTGAACAATTGTAAATAAGTTTTGTCTTCGATACTTTTGCATTTTTCTCTTTGCCTTACTTATATCTATTATTTAACTTTGTGCCAATGTTTCCATCGTGATTAACTGGTTAAAAATATTATTTATACAAGAGTTTTAACGAAAAATGTCAGGAAAAAATGTACAGGAATAAAAAAATTCACCTTTCAAAATATTAGACGATAATAAAAATATCGTAATATTTATGTAATATAAAATAATTAGCCATTTTGTATATTACCACGTGACCTCATACTTCTTAAGCTGGAAGGGGGGAGGAGTAAAACCAACACCGTCTCTCTCTCTCACACTTACTCTCTCTCTCTCTCTCTCACTTTCTCTATCACCCTCTTTCTATTTTTCTATTCGTTTGAAAACGCTTAGTCATGTCACGTGACGTGACGTCAACGTCCACTAATGGCGAATGCACCGCTTTTGGTTAGGAACTAACTTCAATATACACCGCTTTCTCTCTCCCCCCCCCTCTCTCTCTCACACACTTTCATTTTAAAACCATTCGGTGTGTTTTTTTTTTTACGTACGTATTTTATACTGCTTTCTTTTTATTTATAGAACTTATTAAAATTTATTTAACTTCTGGCAACAGTTATTTATTTAACTTATATGCTAATACTTTTTGGGTACAAATATTTTTTTTTCAATGTTTACAGAAATTTTTTTTTTTTTTTTAAATTTTTTTTATACTTTTTAATAGCATTTTCTTTTTTTTTTCATGGGAAATTATTTTTCTATTCGTTGTAAGAAAACGCTATTAAAAAATAAAAATTCTATAAATTCTGGCAACAGTTATTTATTTAACTCAATGCTACTATTTTTTTGTAAAAATATTTTGTTTCCATGAGGACGCTTATGTACACGAAAATTACAGTATGCTAAAAATCATATTCGACAGTTTAAAGGTTTCCACATTTTTATTATTAAAAGCCATTCTTAATCTAGCACGGATCACTCTCTGCACTAGCATATAAAAAAATAGACTTTATAGATTCGATAACTCTAGAATAGTACATAAAACGTTATTTTTAAAATTTTCGATGTTTGACAAACAGTCCATTATGTCTGTAAAAGTTTGTTGAGTTTAGAATTCGATTAAAAAATCAACACCGTCTTTTTTTATTTTTTTTAATAAAACTAATTTTAAAATTTATAATTTCGATGTTCGAAAAACAGTCCATAGCATTTTCTTTTTAAATTACCTAAAAATCATATTCGACAGTTTAAAGGTTTCCACATTTTTATTATTAAAAGCCATCGAGAGAAACGCGCTTAGACATTTTGTAAACATTGTTTTTAAAAAATAATAAATTAATAGTTCTATTATGTTTTTAACGACTGTAATAGTTTATTTTGAAAGTATATTTCATAAGGAAAATAAACAACCCACTTTAAAAACAGAAATTACGAGTTTTATATATTTTATTCGCAGTTTTTTGTTGGGGGTAGTCCATTATGGGTAAAACTATACAAACACCGTGACAGCGAATTAACCCTAACCCTAACCCTAACCCCTAACCCTAACCCTAACCCTAACCCTAAACCTAACCCTAACCCTAAACCTAACCCTAAACCCTAACCCTAACCCTAACCCTAACCCTAATCCTAACCCTAACCCTAACGCTGTCACGGTGTTTGTATAATAATACCCCATTATGTCTGTAACAGTTTGTTGAAAAAGTGTAGAATTCAATTAAAAAAACAACACCGTCTTTTTTTTTTTTTAAATAAAACTAATTTTAAAATTTCGATGTTCGAAAAAGAGTCCATAAAGAATAAAACAGTTAATAAATACAAAAAAAAGTCCATTAAGTTCAAATAAAGCCTGTTTGAATAAAACTTATATAAAAAAAAACCGTCACTTCCGGCAAATGGCTTTGTAAACAACGGGTGGCATTTTTCGAATACATCGGTAAACACTGTATGTTTTTCGAGCTGAATAAATATGTTACATTGAATAAAAAACACAAAAAATATATCCAGTTGGATAGAAAAGTAACTTATCTTGCCTTTGCTAACATTTATTTGTTATATATTTGTCTTTTGACCGTCCACTAATGGCGAGTCTTTTTTTTTTTTTAAATAAAACTAATTTTAAAATTTCGATGTTAGAAAAACAGTCCATAACATGTCAATATAAAAATTCTATTTTTGTTTGATAAAAAGAATAAACAGTTAATAAATACAATAAAAAAGTCCATTAAGTTCAACAAACTAAACTCTTTTATTTATAATAAAACTCTTCGACAGTTTAAATGCTTTCAAACCTCTTTTAATCACTTTTATCGACTATCAGCCAAATAACCGGGGTCTAAAATTTGGGAAATTATTTTTCTATTCATTTAAAGAATATGCTATTAAAAAAGAAAAAGTCGATAAAAGTTAGACATAAACAGTAAAAAAATAGAAGATATTATTATTAAATAACAATAATTATTAAAAATAAATATTAACATTTACAATAATAAAATGAGTTAGTATTAAAAATAATTATTAAAATAAAAATGTGTTTATTATTAAAAAATACATATTAAAATTGTTTTTATTATTAAAAATAAATATTAATATTTAAAGTAGAATAAAATGTGTTTATTATTATAAATAAATATTAATATTTAAAATAATATGTGTTTATTATTAAAAATAAATATTAATATTTAAAATAATATAATGTGTTTATTATTACAAATAAATATTAATATTAAAATAAAATGTGTTTATTATTAAAAATAAATATTAAGGAAGGTCAACAGGTGGAGGAAAAATAGTCAATGCAGGTCATACCACCTGACCAGCTAAAATCGCCTTTTTATATAAGGCAGACAGTCAGACTATTTGCCTTGAGGGCGGGCTAAGCCCTCCTACCCCCCCCCCCAAAAGCTGAGAGCTGGGGAAACTTCTCTCAGAAGGGGTATGGGAGGACAGGGAGACCTTCCCTCTTTCAACTAAGAGATAGATATCCTTTTGTATGGTTGATTGACCCCCCCCTGTCGGTTCCGCTTACTCCATTCAGAAAGAGATCAACCTTACACAAAAAAAAAAAAATATGGGGACAGGGAAGCCTTCCCGGGCCCCCTTTCTGGGAGGAGAAGTTCCCCGGCTCCTACCTTTTTGGGAGTGCTCAGCCCGCCCTCCAGTCAACAACAATATTTGAAGAATAAAGATATTTTTTTTTTTGTGTTTTAGGTGGTGAAGGTGATCTGGGGAGTGTTTTTTTTTTCACAAAAAAGGTACTTTTTACGAATGGGTATCCAAGAAAATTACAGTATTTTGTCAGAAATTAAGGTTTTCATTGACCACTCTCAATACTATCAGAAATGAACAAAGTTAATTAAACAGTCTACACAATATAAACTAACTGTTTTGTTGGCTTTTTATTCTAACTCCAAACTAACCCATAACTACATTTTTCTTTTATTTTGCAAATTTTATTTCCTTTAGTTTATATTGTGTAGCTGAATCAGAAATTAATTTATCTTTTGTCATTTGTAGTTAACATGCTATCAGCGCAATTACTACAGTGTAATCACACATGATCTACCAAAATAAAAACACTTCAGATAAAGTCTTAAATAGAATTCAGTTCCTTACATGACATCTGATGAAGTCAGTACAAACGTTACAAACTAATACTTGAAAAACAATTTGACATTTACTGTACTACAATATCACATTCATCCAAACTAATCACTGAACATCAATTTCATATTTTCTTCACTAAAATATTACTATGCTTGATGTCATCAAGTAGAGCGGATCATTTTTTTTTACATTTGTTTACACATTTTTTACAAATGTTTTTGAGAGTCCATACAAAGTTATAAGTGTTCAACATTTTTTTTCATTTGAATATATTTTGTCTAAGATTCTTAGCCTATGTCATTGCATACCAATTTGTTTCTTGAAAGTTAAGTTCACTGTAAAAACATCTGATACACCAAAATCCCTGATACCTGTTTCTTATAAGCGCCAAATAACTATCACTATTTCGATTTGTGTTTCATGAGAACAATTCAATATTGATACATTATAAGAAACATTTCCAGTGCTTTTCTCTTTTTAGCAATAGTTGGTTGATAATTAGAGGACACAACTAACCCTATACTATGCTTTACTTTGTTTTGTATATATATTTTGTATTGTATGCAGGAATCTGTTGATACATTCCAAGAATCCCAATGCGACCAACAAACTTGAAAGACTACAATTTCTTTTTACTATGACCAATAAGAAAGCTCAAGGACTAAGTTGTTGGACTCATCCTGATCACCATTTTAAATTATTGTTAACAGTAAGTTTAACATTTTAAGTACAGAATAATATTCCTTTTGATATTTATAAATTACTATTTTCTGTGACAGATGTTACTTTTTCAATATTGATTGTACCCTCTTTTGTGTTTTTAAATTTTGCATACAATAATATTAAGCACACCATACCAAGACCACTATTTCAGCATCTAATAAACTGCCTACCAAGACCAATGTTTTCAAGTGACAATGGAGAGTATTCATGTTATGTTTCACATTTTTATGTTTTGAAATATTTTGCTGCTTAATATCAAATTCAGCAGATGTTTACTTTGTTTTGTGTATATACTTTATATTAGGTAGAATAAACAAAACTTAATTTCGCTACCATCATTATTTGTAGTGACATGCACTGTTAACATAAATAAAATCACTGGTGACAATCCCTGATACCTGTTTCGTATAAGCACCAAATAACTATGATAATGTGTTATTGTTGATACATTATAATAAACATTTCCATTGACTGGTCGTTTGCTTAGCTTAGGTTTACATCATTTTTTCACAATGTTTCTCTACTTGCTTTCAGCATGAGAGCAGATCATATTCTGCACATGTTTCATGCATATCACAAAAACCTATAATATTTGATCAACATTTGACTAACAATTTTACAAAAAAGACCTACCACCTTAAGGGGGGTAAAGGTAAGGCTCCCCACATAACCATAAAAGAAAGCCGCCCCCCCATACAGTGGGAAAGAGCTCCCTTCCCATTCTGGGGCAGAGAAGGGGCAAGGAAAACTATTAAACATAAATGGTCAACGGAGGGTATACACCCTGGGAAACTAAAAGTCTATATGGAATCTGCATAAATTAAAATATCCAGTTTAAGCGTATTGTATGACAGGGAGGGAAGGTCAACAGGTGGAAGAAAAATGGTCTACGCAGAGCATACCGCCTGACAAGCTAAAATCGCCTTTTTATATACGGCAGACAATCAGACTCTGATTGCCTGGACGGCGGACTGAGCAATGAATGTGGAAGCCGGGGAACTTCTCTCAGAAGGAGGATGGGAGGCCCAGGGAGCCTACACTCTCCTCCTAAGAGAGGGATATCCTCTTACTCCCTTTGGAAAGAGATCAACCTTACACAAAACAAAAAATATGGGAAGAGAAGCCTTCCCGGGCCCCCCTCCCCCTTCTGGGAGGAGAAGTTCCCTGGCTCCAACCTTTTTTTTTGGGGGGGGGGGCCTAAGCCTGTCCTCCAGGCAACCAAATGAAAAAGAAATTTACCCATCCCACCTTTGTAGGAAGTGTGCTCAGCCCACCTTCTGAGCCACTGTGAAAGTTTCCTTCCACCAAAAGGGAAGGGAACGAGGAAGGAAAAGTCTCTGAGAATCTTCATGCAATTTCTTTGACAAAGAAACTGTTTTCACTTGATTCCACACAAAATTTTTATTGCTTTTTCATCTATTGTCTTATATTAGGATTTCTTTATGCATGTTATTTTATTTAAGAGTACTAAATAGCTTTTCAGTTTCTTGAGACTCTTTCAACTGTCTGGATTCTGCAGCAACGTTGTGGAGTGATATGTAAAACATAAATTGGTACTTTATAACAATAGGTATGTAGAATTCTAACTCGCCAGTGTTGATCGTTTCAATTATTTACAAATTCACCAGGTCCTGGATATGACCATAAACTGTATCCAAACATGGGGCTTTGTGAAGTGTGAAGCCACCATTTAATTGCTATTGCTACCAGGTCCACTCTGATCTGGAGTAGTAGTACCTGTTAGGGTCCCAATTATGAGTTAAATAGAAACCAACATTAAATAAACAAATATATTCTAGGAAAAAAAAATGTCACTAGATTGGGCATGAAATAACCTGATATAGTGTTGATATGTCATAAAACAAAATGAACCAACAAATTCACCAATCGACACAATATCAACAAATGTATCTTTCTTTTCCTTATTCTGTGCTTATTTCTTGGTACTAAGCTTATCATTAACTAACCCTGACATTTCTTTTACTTTGTTTTGTGTATATATTTTATTTTGTGTAGAATAACCAAAAAGACATTTAGCTACCACATTTGCAGCGAAATGTTAGCATACATAAAATCACTGGTGACAACCCATGATGTTTTTTCTTATGAACACGAAATAACCAACACGCTTTCCATTGGTTTTTCATGATAACAATTTAATATTGATAAATTATAATAAACATGTCCATTACTTTTCTTTTTTTATCAATAAATATACTTGGTTGATAATTAGAGAACACAATGTTTATTGTAATAAAACTTGTGATCTATAACATCCAATTCTAAAAATTAAACTTTCCTTTCTCAATTGAAACAAACAACATACCCCACACTATGTTCCTAAAAATGAGGATTTTACTATTGCGTTTACATAATTTTTTAGCTATGTTTCTCTTACTTTCAGCATGAGATCATTTTCTACACGTGTTTCATGCATACCACACAAACATTTTACCTCTGACATTTTTAATTTTTTTCCAATTTCCTTTCACCATGAACATTATCATTAGTACAGTTTTCATTTAAAATGAAGCTGTACATGGTTACTATTACTTGGAAAGCAGATCTAAAAAAAAAAAAATAACTGTTTTCACTTTGAAAATTTACGATTTATAGATCTCGGATTTGGCCCTTCTTCACCTTTTATCTTACATTTGTAAATATTGTATATATAAACTTTTTTCTTATTTCTCCAATGTTATTTCTTTCATGCAATTTCATAATCCACCAACATTGTATAAGATTCAATTCCATTTGACACTTGAAAACAACTTTTTATATAGTAAACAGCATTTATTTCTTTTCAGACATATTCTTATTTTATTTTATTTCCAGTACTATGTTTTATTTCATTTTGTGGACACTCATTTTACTCTCTGGGATGCTGCAGGGAACATGTAGAGTGATATATCAAACAAGAAGTGGTACTTTATGACAATAGGTATCTAGGATTTACACATACCAGTGTTGATAGTTTGAAATATTTACAGACTAACATTTTACACAATATAAACACATGTACCTTTTTTTTCTTTTCCTTTGCTTATTTCTCGAACCTAAACTTATCATTAACTAACCCGTAACTTTGTTTACTTTGTTTTGCGTATATATTTTATATTGGGTAGAATTAACAAAACTTAATTTCGCTACCATCATTATTTTTAGTGACATGCACTGTTAACATCAATAAAATCACTGGTGACAATACTTGATACCTGTTTCGTATAAGCACCAAATAACTATCACTATTTCGATTTGCTTTTTCATGATAATATGTTCATCTTGATACATTATAATAAACATTTCCATTCACTGGTCGTTTGCTTAGCTTAGGTTTACATCATTTTTTCACAATGTTTCTCTACTTGCTTTCAGCATGAGAGCAGATCATATTCTAAACGTTTCATGCATATCACACAAACTTATAATATTTGATCAACATTTGACTAACAATTTTTTGCCAATTTCCTTCAACATTCTAATTACCATTACTACAGTTTACATTTTGTCGTTAAAATGAAGCTGTACATGTTTCCTATTACTTGGAAACCAGATTTGTAAAAATCCCATTTTTTTTTCACTCTGAGAATTTTCATTATATTTCTTTGACAAACGATTTATTTTCAATGAACTTCAGCACATGATTGTTACTGCTTTTCCCCCTTTTGTCTTATATTTGTTTTTCTTCATGCCAAATATTTTATATATCAATTTTTTGCTAATTTCTTAAATTTTATTTCTTTAATTCTTAGTCCACCAATATAGTATAAGTTTCAATTGCATTGAACGCAATGTTTTAGATAGTAAACATCAGCATATTTCACTTTTCAAGCACTTTTTCATTTTATTTCAAATACTATGTTTTATTTCATTTTGTTGACACTCATTTACCTCTCTGGGGTGCTACAAGGAACATGTAGATTGATATACCAAACATGAATTGGTGCTTTATAACAATAGGTATCTATAATTTTGCTTAATTCTCTAACCTAAACTTATCATTAACTAACCGTAAATTATGTTTTAGTTTTGTGTATATATTTTATATTGTGAAGAATAAACAAAAATTCATTTCACCACCACATTTGCACTGTTAGCATACACAAATATCACTGGTTACAATCATTGGTAGCTGTTTTTTAAAAACACCAAATAACATTCACGCTTTCCATTGGTTTTTCATGATAACAATTTATTATTGATAAATTATAATAAACATGTCCATTACATTCTCTTTTTATCAATAAATATACTTGGTTGATAATTAAAGAACACAATGTTTATTGTAATAAAACTTGTGATCTATAACATCGAATTGTATAAATTAAAGTTTCCTTTCTCAATTGAAACAAACAACATATCCCACACTAAAAATGAGGATTTTACTATTGCCTTTTAGATCATTTTTTAACAATGTTTCTCTTCTTACTTTCAGCATCAGAAAATATAATTTTCTACACGTGTTTCATGCATACCACACAAACGTATATGTGACCAACATTTTACCTCTGATACATTTTTTTCCAATTTCCTTTCACCATTGTCATTATCATTAGTACAGTTTTCGTTTTGTCTTTAAAATGAAGTTGTACATGTTTCTTAATACTTCGAAACCAAATATATCAAAAAATAATTTTTTTCACTTACAAAATTTTCATGATATTTCTTTGACAATCATATTTGTTTTTAATTGAATTCAGCATATGATTCTTACTGCTTTATCACATTTTATCTTATATTTCTTTTTCTACATGCCAAATATTTTAAATATCAAATTTTTGCTCATTTCTTAAATTGAATTAAAAAAATGGATTTTTTTATTCCACCAATATTGTATAAGGCTCAATTCCATTGAACACAGTGTTTTATATAGTAAACATCAGCATTTGTTTCTATTTTATTTCAAAAACTGTTTATTTCACTTTCTCGATAATCATTTACATCTTTGGGGTGCAACAGGGAACATGTAGAGTGATATATCAAACATGAATTGGAACTTTATAACAATAGGTATCTAGAATTTCCACATACCAGTGTGGATAGTTTTAAATATTTACAAACTTACAATTTACACACTATAAACAAATGTATCTTTTTTTCTTTTCTTTGCTTATTTCTCGAACCTAAACTTATCATTAACTAAACCTAAACTTTGTTTACTGCATTTTGTGTATATATTTTATAATGGGTGAAATAAACAAAACTTAATTTGGCTAATATCATTTGTAGTGGCATGCACTATTGACATATATAAAATCACAGGTGACAATCCTTGATTCCAGTTTCGTATAAGCACAAAATATCTATCATTATTTCGATTTGTTGTTCATGATAAAAATTTAATATTGATACATTGTAATAAACATTTCCATTGCTTTTATCTTTTTATCAATACATATACTTGGTTGATAATTAGAGGACACAACTAACCCTATACTTTGCTTTACTTTGTTTTGTATATATATTTTGTATTGTGTGGAATTAACAAAGATTCATATGCAGGAATCTGTTGATACATTCCAAGAATCCCAATGCGACCAACAAACTTGAAAGACTACAATTTCTTTTTACTATGACCAATAAGAAAGCTCAAGGACTAAGTTGTTGGACTCATCCGTATCACCATTTTAAATTATTGTTAACAGTAAGTTTAACATTTTAAGTACAGAATAATATTTCTTTTGATATTTATAAATTACTATTTTCTGTGACAGATGTTACTTTTTCAATATTGATTGTACCCTCTTTTGTGTTTTTACATTTTGCATACAATAATATTAAGCACACCATACCAAGACCACTATTTCAGCATCTAATAAACTGCCTACCAAGACCAATGTTTTCAAGTGACAATGGAGAGTATTCATGTTATGTTTCACACTTTTATGTTTTGAAATATTTTGCTGCTTAATATCAAATTCAGCAGATGAGTTCTTTCTTATGCATCAAACAATTACATTTTCTGATATTCATTCAAACTAATTATTGAAAATCAATTTCATATTTTCTTTACTAAAATATTACTATGCTTGATTTCATCAAGTGGTGCGAATCTGTTTTTTACACTAACAATGTGCACATTTTTTGAAGAATAAAGTTGTTTTTTTTTAAGGTGGTGAAGGTGATCCGGGGAGTGTTTTTTTTTTGTTTTTTTTTCCAAAAAAGGTACTTTTTACGAATGGGTATCCAAGAAACATTCAGTATTTTGTCAGAAATTAAGATTTTCATTGACGACTCTCAATACTATCAGAAATGACCAATCTACACAATACAAACTAACTGTTTTGTTGGCTTTTTATTCTAACTCCAAACTAACCCATAACTACATATTGCTTTTATTTTGCAAATTTGATTTCCTTTAGTTTATATTGTGTAGCTGAATCAGAAATTGATTTAACTTTTGTCATTTGTAATTAACATGCTTTCAGCGCAATTACTACAGTGTAATCACACATGATATACCAAAATAAAAACACTTCAGATAAAGTCTTCTTACATAGAATTCAGTTTCTTACATGACATCTGATGAAGTCAGTACAAACGTTACAAACTTATACTTGAAAAACAATTTGACATTTACTGTACTACAATATCATATTTGTATAGAAGTAGAAATCTGGATACCTATTCTGATACCTAATAAAAGAAAGGACACTCTTTGGGGCGGATTTTGATGATAACAAGTCACTAATAAGAAATTATAATAAACATTGAAATAATTTAAGAATTTTACCAAAATAAAATTGCATGGTAATCACCCAATTTCTGCCACAAAATTTTAATTGGCAAAACTCATAAACAGAAAATATATATTTTCTAATTTCATCTTTTTTTTTTACATAATCTGATTTGATGTTTTCCTAAATATTCAAATCACTATTTTTTTGCTGCTTAATATCAAATACAGCAAATGAGTTATTTTTTATGCATCAAACAATTACATTTTCTCATTCATCCAAACTAATCACTGAACATCAATTTCATATTTTCTTCACTAAAATATTACTGTGCTTGATGTCATCAAGTAGAGCGGATCATTTTCTTTTCATTTGTTCACACATTTTTCCAATTTATATATATTTTGTCTAAGATTCCTAGCCTATGTCATTGCATACCAATCTGTTTATTAAAAGTTAAGGTTCACTGTAAACACATACGTTACACCAAAATAAAAACGCTTCAGATAATGTCTTGATATTCAATTAAGTTTCTCACATGACATCTTATGAAGTTAGTAGAAATGTTACAGACTTTTGAATCTCAAACACTTTCAATACTGTGCACTGATATTTTCTTTTTTGGAATATAAGCACATTCATGATTTTTTTTACAAACGCCAACAAATGTCACATTTTGTAGCAATGTACTGAAACAATTATAAAAATAGGTATCTAGGAAAAGGCCACTACATCTATATATATAAAAGGCAAAAATCTGTGAGTTTGTATGTTTGTATGTAACGCTAAAACTTTTGAAACACACTATATCAATATCTGCTTTTGTTTTTTCATTGTTTATACGGTCCCGAGCAACGCCGGGTAGCCCTGCTAGTCTATATATATAAATCCCAAATGTCTGTGAGTTTGTATGTTTGTATGTAACGCTAAAACTTTTGAAAGACACAACCAGACTTGATAAATTTGGTATCATATCGAAGCCCCGTGTCCCGGATGACAAATATCGAAATTTCACGTCAAACGGACGAGGAGAAAGGGGTAAACGTATCAGTTATCTCCAAGGGGGTCCCAAAAAAAACTGTCATTGTAATGCTTTTTATTACGTAATTCTTGAATGATCCAATGTAATTAATACGTAAAAAAAAAAAAACGTTTAGTCATGTCACGTGACGTGACGTCAACGACCACTAATGGCGAACAATTGTTAATAAAAAAATCTTTCTCCGATACTTTTGCATTTTTCTCTTCGGCTCAGTTATATCTTTTTTTTTACTTTATGCCAATGTTTCCATCGTTATTACCTGGTTAAAAATATTATTTATACAAGAGTTTTAACGAAAAATGTCAGGAAAAAATGTACGGGAATAAAAAAATTCACCTTTCAAAATATTAGACGATTATAAAAATATCGTAATATTTATGTAATGTAAAATAATTAGCCATTTTGTATATTACCACGTGACCTCATACCTCTTAAGCTGGAAGGGGGGGGGGAGTAAAACCAACACCGTCTCTCTCTCTCACACTTACTCTCTCTCTCTCTCACTTTCTCTATCACCCTCTTTCTATTTTTCTATTCGTTTAAAAACGCTTAGTCATGTCACGTGACGTGACGTCACGGTTTGGTTACTATGGAAACACTTACTTTTTGTGCTGCTTCGAAAAGGAACAAAATTCAACATACACCGCTTCCTCTTCCCTCCCTCCCTCCCCCTCTCTCTCTCTCTCTCTCTCTCTCTCTCTCTCTCTCACACACACACACACTTTCTTCGGTGTGTTTTTGTTGTTACGTACGTATTTTTTTATATTTTTATCTCAGTAATTTTTATTATATTTAATAGCATTTTCTTTTTTCATGGAAAATTATTTTTCTATTCGTTTTAAGAAAATGCTATTAAAAAATAAAAATGCGATAAATTCTGGCAACAGTTATTTATTTATGCTATTCGCAGCCGGCCGGAAGAAACGCGCATAGACATTTTGTAAACATTGTTTTTAAAAAATAAAAAATAATACTTCTATTATGTTTTAAACGACTGTAATAGTTTATTTTGGAAGTATAAAAAAAAGTCCATTAATTTGAACTTAAAGCCTGTTTGAATAAAACTTATATAAAAAAAAACCGTCACTTCCGGCAAATGGCTATGTAAACAACTGGTGGCATTTTTCGAATACATCGGTAAACACTGTATGTTTTTCGAGCTGAATAAATATGTTACATTGAATAAAAACACAAAAAATATATCCAGTTGGATAGAAAAGTAACTTATCTTGCCTTTCCTAACATTTATTTGTTATATATTTGTCTTTAGACCGTCCACTAATGGCGAGTTTTTTTTTTTTTAAATAAAACTAATTTTAAAATTTCGATGTTAGAAAAACAGTCCATCACATGTCAATATAAAAATTCTCTTTTTGTTTGATAAAAAGAATAAACAGTTAATAGATACAACAAAAAAGTCCATTAAGTTCAACAAACTAAACTCTTTTATTTATAATAAAACTCTTCGACAGTTTAAATGCTTTCAAAATCCTATGTAAGTATATCGTTTTTACTGTACACAGATTCGAAAAAGTTGTCATCAAACAAATATATGACAGAGTTGAATAAATATGTTACATTGATTAAAAACACTTCTTATTAGCATTTTCTCAGTCCATCACATGTCAATATAAAAATTCTCTTTTTGTTTGATAAAAAGAATAAACAGTTAATAGATACAACAAAAAAGTCCATTAAGTTCAACAAACTAAACTCTTTTATTTATAATAAAACTCTTCGACAGTTTCAATGCTTTCAAAATCCTATGTAAGTATATCGTTTTTACTGTACACATATTCGAAAAAGTTGTCATCAAACAAATATATGACAGAGTTGAATAAATATGTTACATTGATTAAAAACACTTCTTATTAGCATTTTCTTTTTATATGACAACGTTAATGTTCATGAATCTCTCTTTTAATCATTTTTATCGACTATCAGCCAAATAACCGGGGTCTAAAATTTGGGAAATTATTTTTCTATTCATTTAAAGAATATGCTATTAAAAAAGAAAAAGTCGATAAAAGTTAGACATAAACAGTAAAAAAATAGAAGATATTATTATTAAATAACAATAATTATTAAAAATAAATATTAACATTTACAATAATAAAATGAGTTAGTATTAAAAATAATTATTAAAATAAAAATGAGTTTATTATTAAAAATACATATTAATATTCAAATAAAATTGTTTTTATTATTAAAAATAAATATTAATATTTAAAGTAGAATAAAATGTGTTTATTATTATAAATAAATATTAATATTTAAAATAATATGTGTTTATTATTAAAAATAAATATTAATATTTAAAATAATATAATGTGTTTATTATTACAAATAAATATTAATATTAAAATAAAATGTGTTTATTATTAAAAATAAATATTAAGGAAGGTCAACAGGTGGAGGAAAAATAGTCAATGCAGGTCATACCACCTGACCAGCTAAAATCGCCTTTTTATATAAGGCAGACAGTCAGACTATTTGCCTTGAGGGCGGGCTAATCCCTCCTACCCCCCCCACCCCAAAGCTGAGAGCTGGGGAAACTTCTCTCAGAAGAGGTATGGGAGGACAGGGAGACCTTCCCTCTTTCAACTAAGAGATAGATATCCTTTTGTATGGTTGATTGACCCCCCCCCTGTCAGTTCTGCTTACTCCATTCCGAAAGAGATCAACCTTACACAAAAAAAAAAAAAATATGGGGACAGGGAAGCCTTCCCGGGCCCCCTTTCTGGGAGGAGAAGTTCCCCGGCTCCTACCTTTTTGGGAGTGCTCAGCCCGTCCTCCAGTCAACCACAATATTTGAAGAATAAAGATATTTTTGTTTTTGTGTTTTAGGTGGTGAAGGTGATCTGGGGAGTGTTTTTTTTTTTTCACAAAAAAGGTACTTTTTACGAATGGGTATCCAAGAAAATTACAGTATTTTGTCAGAAATTAAGATTTTCATTGACCACTCTCAATACTATCAGAAATGAACAAAGTTAATTAAACAGTCTACACAATATAAACTAACTGTTTTGTTGGCTTTTTATTCTAACTCCAAACTAACCCATAACTACATTTTTCTTTTATTTTGCAAATTTGATTTCCTTTAGTTTATATTGTGTAGCTGAATCAGAAATTGATTTATCTTTTGTCATTTGTAGTTAACATGCTATCAGCGCAATTACTACAGTGTAATCACACATGATCTACCAAAATAAAAACACTTCAGATAAAGTCTTAAATAGAATTCAGTTCCTTACATGACATCTGATGAAGTCAGTACAAACGTTACAAACTAATACTTGAAAAACAATTTGACATTTACTGTACTACAATATCACATTTGTATAGAAGTAGAAATCTGGATACCTATTCTGATACCTAATAAAAGAAAGGACACTCTTTGGGGCGGATTTTGATGATAACAAGTCACTAATAAGAAATTATAATAAACATTGAAATAATTTAAGAATTTTACCAAAATAAAATTACTTGGTAATCACCCAATTTCTGCCACAAAATTTTAATTGGCAAAACTCATAAGCATAAAATATATATTTTCTAATTTCATCTTTTTTTTTTTACATAATCTGGTTTGATGTTTTCCTAAATATTCAAATCACTATATTTTGCTGCTTAATATTAAATACAGCAAATGAGTTATTTTTATGCATCAAACAATTACATTTTCTCATTCATCCAAACTAATCACTGAACATCAATTTCATATTTTCTTCACTAAAATATTACTATGCTTGATGTCATCAAGTAGAGCGGATCATTTTTTTTTACATTTGTTTACACATTTTTTACAAATGTTTTTGAGAGTCCATACAAAGTTATAAGTGTTCAACATTTTTTTTCATTTGAATATATTTTGTCTAAGATTCTTAGCCTATGTCATTGCATACAAATTTGTTTCTTGAAAGTTAAGTTCACTGTAAAAACATCTGATACACCAAAATCCCTGATACCTGTTTCTTATAAGCGCCAAATAACTATCACTATTTCGATTTGTGTTTCATGAGAACAATTCAATATTGATACATTATAAGAAACATTTCCAGTGCTTTTCTCTTTTTAGCAATAGTTGGTTGATAATTAGAGGACACAACTAACCCTATACTATGCTTTACTTTGTTTTGTATATATATTTTGTATTGTGTGAAATTAACAAAGATTCATATGCAGGAATCTGTTGATACATTCCAAGAATCCCAATGCGACCAACAAACTTGAAAGACTACAATTTCTTTTTACTATGACCAATAAGAAAGCTCAAGGACTAAGTTGTTGGACTCATCCTGATCACCATTTTAAATTATTGTTAACAGTAAGTTTAACATTTTAAGTACAGAATAATATTCCTTTTGATATTTATAAATTACTATTTTCTGTGACAGATGTTACTTTTTCAATATTGATTGTACCCTCTTTTGTGTTTTTACATTTTGCATACAATAATATTAAGCACACCATACCAAGACCACTATTTGAGCATCTAATAAACTGCCTACCAAGACCAATGTTTTCAAGTGACAATGGAGAGTATTCATGTTATGTTTCACATTTTTATGTTTTGAAATATTTTGCTGCTTAATATCAAATTCAGCAGATGTTTACTTTGTTTTGTGTATATACTTTATATTAGGTAGAATAAACAAAACTTAATTTCGCTACCATCATTATTTGTAGTGACATGCACTGTTAACATAAATAAAATCACTGGTGACAATCCCTGATACCTGTTTCGTATAAGCACCAAATAACTATGATAATGTGTTATTGTTGATACATTATAATAAACATTTCCATTGACTGGTCGTTTGCTTAGCTTAGGTTTACATCATTTTTTCACAATGTTTCTCTACTTGCTTTCAGCATGAGAGCAGATCATATTCTGCACATGTTTCATGCATATCACAAAAACTTATAATATTTGATCAACATTTGACTAACAATTTTACAAAAAAGACCTACCACCTTAAGGGGGGTAAAGGTAAGGCTCCCCACATAACCATAAAAGAAAGCCGCCCCCCCCATACAGTGGGAAAGAGCTCCCTTCCCATTCTGGGGCAGAGAAGGGGCAAGGAAAACTATTAAACATAAATGGTCAACGGAGGGTATACACCCTGGGAAACTAAAAGTCTATATGGAATCTGCATAAATTAAAATATCCTGTTTAAGCGTATTGTATGACAGGGAGGGAAGATCAACAGGTGGAAGAAAAATGGTCTACGCAGAGCATACCGCCTGACAAGCTAAAATCGCCTTTTTATATACGGCAGACAATCAGACTCTGATTGCCTGGACGGCGGGCTGAGCAATGAATGTGGAAGCCGGGGAACTTTTCTCAGAAGGAGGATGGGAGGCCCAGGGAGCCTTCGGTCTCCTCCTAAGAGAGGGATATCCTCTTACTCCCTTTGGAAAGAGATCAACCTTACACAAAACAAAAAATATGGGAAGAGAAGCCTTCCCGGGCCCCCCTCCCCCTTCTGGGAGGAGAAGTTCCCTGGCTCCAACCCTTTTTTTTGGGGGGGGGCGCCTAAGCCTGTCCTCCAGGCAACCAAATGAAAAAGAAATTTACCCATCCCACCTTTGTAGGAAGTGTGCTCAGCCCACCTTCTGAGCCACTGTGAAAGTTTCCTTCCACCAAAAGGGAAGGGAACGAGGAAGGAAAAGTCTCTGAGAATCTTCATGCAATTTCTTTGACAAAGAAACTGTTTTCACTTGATTCCACACAAAATTTTTATTGCTTTTTCATCTATTGTCTTATATTAGGATTTCTTTATGCATGTTATTTTATTTAAGAGTACTAAATAGCTTTTCAGTTTCTTGAGACTCTTTCAACTGTCTGGATTCTGCAGCAACGTTGTGGAGTGATATGTAAAACATAAATTGGTACTTTATAACAATAGGTATGTAGAATTCTAACTCGCCAGTGTTGATCGTTTCAATTATTTACAAATTCACCAGGTCCTGGATATGACCATAAACTGTATCCAAACATGGGGCTTTGTGAAGTGTGAAGCCACCATTTAATTGCTATTGCTACCAGGTCCACTCTGATCTGGAGTAGTAGTACCTGTTAGGGTCCCAATTATGAGTTAAATAGAAACCAACATTAAATAAACAAATATATTCTAGGAAAAAAAAATGTCACTAGATTGGGCATGAAATAACCTGATATAGTGTTGATATGTCATAAAACAAAATGAACCAACAAATTCACCAATCGACACAATATCAACAAATGTATCTTTCTTTTCCTTATTCTGTGCTTATTTCTTGGTACTAAGCTTATCATTAACTAACCCTGACATTTCTTTTACTTTGTTTTGTGTATATATTTTATTTTGTGTAGAATAACCAAAAAGACATTTAGCTACCACATTTGCAGCGAAATGTTAGCATACATAAAATCACTGGTGACAACCCATGATGTTTTTTCTTATGAACACGAAATAACCAACACGCTTTCCATTGGTTTTTCATGATAACAATTTAATATTGATAAATTATAATAAACATGTCCATTACTTTTCTTTTTTTATCAATAAATATACTTGGTTGATAATTAGAGAACACAATGTTTATTGTAATAAAACTTGTGATCTATAACATCCAATTCTAAAAATTAAACTTTCCTTTCTCAATTGAAACAAACAACATACCCCACACTATGTTCCTAAAAATGAGGATTTTACTATTGCGTTTACATAATTTTTTAGCTATGTTTCTCTTACTTTCAGCATGAGATCATTTTCTACACGTGTTTCATGCATACCACACAAACATTTTACCTCTGACATTTTTAATCTTTTTCCAATTTCCTTTCACCATGAACATTATCATTAGTACAGTTTTCATTTAAAATGAAGCTGTACATGGTTACTATTACTTGGAAAGCAGATCTAAAAAAAAAAAAAAAATATCTGTTTTCACTTTGAAAATTTACGATTTATAGATCTCGGATTTGGCCCTTCTTCACCTTTTATCTTACATTTGTAAATATTGTATATATAAACTTTTTTCTTATTTCTCCAATGTTATTTCATTCATGCAATTTCATAATCCACCAACATTGTATAAGATTCAATTCCATTTGACACTTGAAAACAACTTTTTATATAGTAAACAGCATTTATTTCTTTTCAGACATATTCTTATTTTATTTTATTTCCAGTACTATGTTTTATTTCATTTTGTGGACACTCATTTAACTCTCTGGGATGCTGCAGGGAACATGTAGAGTGATATATCAAACAAGAAGTGGTACTTTATGACAATAGGTATCTAGGATTTACACATACCAGTGTTGATAGTTTGAAATATTTACAGACTAACATTTTACACAATATAAACACATGTACCTTTTTTTTCTTTTCCTTTGCTTATTTCTCGAACCTAAACTTATCATTAACTAACCCGTAACTTTGTTTACTTTGTTTTGCGTATATATTTTATATTGGGTAGAATTAACAAAACTTAATTTCGCTACCATCATTATTTTTAGTGACATGCACTGTTAACATCAATAAAATCACTGGTGACAATACTTGATACCTGTTTCGTATAAGCACCAAATAACTATCACTATTTCGATTTGCTTTTTCATGATAATATGTTCATCTTGATACATTATAATAAACATTTCCATTCACTGGTCGTTTGCTTAGCTTAGCTTTACATCATTTTTTCACAATGTTTCTCTACTTGCTTTCAGCATGAGAGCAGATCATATTCTAAACGTTTCATGCATATCACACAAACTTATAATATTTGATCAACATTTGACTAACAATTTTTTGCCAATTTCCTTCAACATTCTCATTACCATTACTACAGTTTACATTTTGTCGTTAAAATGAAGCTGTACATGTTTCCTATTACTTGGAAACCAGATTTGTAAAAATCCCATTTTTTTTTCACTCTGAGAATTTTCATTATATTTCTTTGACAAACGATTTATTTTCAATGAACTTCAGCACATGATTGTTACTGCTTTTTCCCCTTTTGTCTTATATTTGTTTTTCTTCATGCCAAATATTTTATATATCAATTTTTTGCTAATTTCTTAAATTTTATTTCTTTAATTCTTAGTCCACCAATATAGTATAAGTTCCAATTGCATTGAACGCAATGTTTTAGATAGTAAACATCAGCATATTTCACTTTTCAAGCACTTTTTCATTTTATTTCAAATACTATGTTTTATTACATTTTGTTGACACTCATTTACCCCTCTGGGGTGCTACAAGGAACATGTAGATTGATATACCAAACATGAATTGGTGCTTTATAACAATAGGTATCTATAATTTTGCTTAATTCTCTAACCTAAACTTATCATTAACTAACCGTAAATTATGTTTTAGTTTTGTGTATATATTTTATATTGTGAAGAATAAACAAAAATTCATTTCACCACCACATTTGCACTGTTAGCATACACAAATATCACTGGTTACAATCATTGGTAGCTGTTTTTTAAAAACACCAAATAACATTCACGCTTTCCATTGGTTTTTCATGATAACAATTTAATATTGATAAATTATAATAAACATGTCCATTACATTCTCTTTTTATCAATAAATATACTTGGTTGATAATTAAAGAACACAATGTTTATTGTAATAAAACTTGTGATCTATAACATCAAATTGTATAAATTAAAGTTTCCTTTCTCAATTGAAACAAACAACATATCCCACACTAAAAATGAGGATTTTACTATTGCCTTTTAGATCATTTTTTAACAATGTTTCTCTTCTTACTTTCAGCATCAGAAAATATAATTTTCTACACGTGTTTCATGCATACCACACAAACGTATATGTGACCAACATTTTACCTCTGATACATTTTTTTCCAATTTCCTTTCACCATTGTCATTATCATTAGTACAGTTTTCGTTTTGTCTTTAATATGAAGTTGTACATGTTTCTTAATACTTCGAAACCAAATATATCAAAAAATAATTTTTTTCACTTACAAAATTTTCATGATATTTCTTTGACAATCATATTTGTTTTTAATTGAATTCAGCATATGATTCTTACTGCTTTATCACCTTTTATCTTATATTTCTTTTTCTTCATGCCAAATATTTTAAATATCAAATTTTTGCTCATTTCTTAAATTGAATTAAAAAAATGGATTTTTTTATTCCACCAATATTGTATAAGGCTCAATTCCATTGAACACAGTGTTTTATATAGTAAACATCAGCATTTGTTTCTATTTTATTTCAAATACTGTTTCATTTCACTTTCTCGATAATCATTTACATCTTTGGGGTGCAACAGGGAACATGTAGAGTGATATATCAAACATGAATTGGAACTTTATAACAATAGGTATCTAGAATTTCCACATACCAGTGTGGATAGTTTTAAATATTTACAAACTTAGAAATTTACACACTATAAACAAATGTATCTTTTTTTCTTTTCTTTGCTTATTTCTCGAACCTAAACTTATCATTAACTAAACCTAAACTTTGTTTACTGCATTTTGTGTATATATTTTATAATGGGTGAAATAAACAAAACTTAATTTGGCTAATATCATTTGTAGTGGCATGCACTATTGACATATATAAAATCACAGGTGACAATCCTTGATTCCAGTTTCGTATAAGCACAAAATATCTATCATTATTTCGATTTGTTGTTCATGATAAAAATTTAATATTGATACATTGTAATAAACATTTCAATTGCTTTTATCTTTTTATCAATACATATACTTGGTTGATAATTAGAGGACACAACTAACCCTATACTTTGCTTTACTTTGTTTTGTATATATATTTTGTATTGTGTGGAATTAACAAAGATTCATATGCAGGAATCTGTTGATACATTCCAAGAATCCCAATGCGACCAACAAACTTGAAAGACTACAATTTCTTTTTACTATGACCAATAAGAAAGCTCAAGGACTAAGTTGTTGGACTCATCCTGATCACCATTTTAAATTATTGTTAACAGTAAGTTTAACATTTTAAGTACAGAATAATATTTCTTTTGATATTTATAAATTACTATTTTCTGTGACAGATGTTACTTTTTCAATATTGATTGTACCCTCTTTTGTGTTTTTACATTTTGCATACAATAATATTAAGCACACCATACCAAGACCACTATTTGAGCATCTAATAAACTGCCTACCAAGACCAATGTTTTCAAGTGACAATGGAGAGTATTCATGTTATGTTTCACACTTTTATGTTTTGAAATATTTTGCTGCTTAATATCAAATTCAGCAGATGAGTTCTTTCTTATGCATCAAACAATTACATTTTCTGATATTCATTCAAACTAATTATTGAAAATCAATTTCATATTTTCTTTACTAAAATATTACTATGCTTGATTTCATCAAGTGGTGCGAATCTGTTTTTTACACTAACAATGTGCACATTTTTTGAAGAATAAAGTTGTTTTTTTTTAAGGTGGTGAAGGTGATCCGGGGAGTGTTTTTTTTTTTTTTTTTTTTCCAAAAAAGGTACTTTTTACGAATGGGTATCCAAGAAACATTCAGTATTTTGTCAGAAATTAAGATTTTCATTGACGACTCTCAATACTATCAGAAATGACCAATCTACACAATACAAACTAACTGTTTTGTTGGCTTTTTATTCTAACTCCAAACTAACCCATAACTACATATTGCTTTTATTTTGCAAATTTGATTTCCTTTAGTTTATATTGTGTAGCTGAATCAGAAATTGATTTAACTTTTGTCATTTGTAATTAACATGCTTTCAGCGCAATTACTACAGTGTAATCACACATGATATACCAAAATAAAAACACTTCAGATAAAGTCTTCTTACATAGAATTCAGTTTCTTACATGACATCTGATGAAGTCAGTACAAACGTTACAAACTAATACTTGAAAAACAATTTGACATTTACTGTACTACAATATCATATTTGTATAGAAGTAGAAATCTGGATACCTATTCTGATACCTAATAAAAGAAAGGACACTCTTTGGGGCGGATTTTGATGATAACAAGTCACTAATAAGAAATTATAATAAACATTGAAATAATTTAAGAATTTTACCAAAATAAAATTGCATGGTAATCACCCAATTTCTGCCACAAAATTTTAATTGGCAAAACTCATAAACAGAAAATATATATTTTCTAATTTCATCTTTTTTTTTTACATAATCTGATTTGATGTTTTCCTAAATATTCAAATCACTATTTTTTTGCTGCTTAATATCAAATACAGCAAATGAGTTATTTTTTATGCATCAAACAATTACATTTTCTCATTCATCCAAACTAATCACTGAACATCAATTTCATATTTTCTTCACTAAAATATTACTGTGCTTGATGTCATCAAGTAGAGCGGATCATTTTTTTTTCATTTGTTCACACATTTTTCCAATTTATATATATTTTGTCTAAGATTCCTAGCCTATGTCATTGCATACCAATCTGTTTATTAAAAGTTAAGGTTCACTGTAAACACATACGTTACACCAAAATAAAAACGCTTCAGATAATGTCTTGATATTCAATTAAGTTTCTCACATGACATCTTATGAAGTTAGTAGAAATGTTACAGACTTTTGAATCTCAAACACTTTCAATACTGTGCACTGATATTTTCTTTTTTGGAATATAAGCACATTCATGATTTTTTTTACAAACGCCAACAAATGTCACATTTTGTAGCAATGTACTGAAACAATTATAAAAATAGGTATCTAGGAAAAGGCCACTACATATGTTATAAATTCCAAATTTCCACAACCTGGCAAATACTGGTACATGCTAGCAAATTTAGATTTGTAATTACAGAATATGATTCTAATTTTTTCCTTTGCTCTTTATTCTAACACTACACTAAGTTTACTGTTTTATTTCGCTACAGTTGATATTGTGTAGAACAATAAGAAAATCATAGTGAACAATGCATTCAACAAAATTTCACACACATTTCTAGATACCTATATCTAATAAGTTCAAAAGAAAGGACACACTTAGGGAGGTATTTTGGTGGTCAAGTCACTAAATAGAGATTAGCTGGTTTCCCGGCATAGCCCAAGATGTAATAAAGATTGACTGAAATACATGTTCTAGCTGGTTTCTAGGCGTTGCCAGGGATGTAATATAGACACATTATGTTGTATATTACCTGTTCTCTTCTCCCTAAGGTAAAACAATTTCATATACATGCTGTAAATTACCTACACTAGGGATAAAACATGAACAATACCAGTCCTAGGGTAGATAAAACAAATAATACATAGAGATGAAAGATTCCTCTCCCCTAAGAATAAAACATATATTCAATATCTGCTTTTGTTTTTTCATTGTTTATACGGTCCCGAGCAACGCCGGGTAGCCCTGCTAGTCTATATATATAAATCCCAAATGTCTGTGAGTTTGTATGTTTGTATGTAACGCTAAAACTTTTGAAAGACACAACCAGACTTGATAAATTTGGTATCATATCGAAGCCCCGTGTCCCGGATGACAAATATCGAAATTTCACGTCAAACGGACGAGGAGAAAGGGGTAAACGTATCAGTTATCTCCAAGGGGGTCCCAAAAAAAACTGTCATTGTAATGCTTTTTATTACGTAATTCTTGAATGATCCAATGTAATTAATACGTAAAAAAAAAAAAGCTTAGTCATGTCACGTGACGTGACGTCAACGTCCACTAATGGCGAACAATTGTTAATAAAAAAATCTTTCTCCGATACTTTTGCATTTTTCTCTTCGGCTCAGTTATATCTTTTTTTTTACTTTATGCCAATGTTTCCATCGTTATTACCTGGTTAAAAATATTATTTATACAAGAGTTTTAACGAAAAATGTCAGGAAAAAATGTACGGGAATAAAAAAATTCAGCTTTCAAAATATTAGACGATAATAAAATTATCGTAATATTTATGTAATGTAAAATAATTAGCCATTTTGTATATTACCACGTGACCTCATACCTCTTAAGCTGGAAGGGGGGAGGAGTAAAACCAACACCGTCTCTCTCTCTCACACTTACTCTCTCTCTCTCTCTCTCACTTTCTCTATCACCCTCTTTCTATTTTTCTATTCGTTTGAAAACGCTTAGTCATGTCACGTGACGTGACGTCAACGTCCACTAATGGCGAATGCACCGCTTTTGGTTAGGAACTAACTTCAATATACACCGCTTTCTCTCCCCCCCTCTCTCTCACACACTTTCATTTTCAAACCATTCGGTGTGTTTTTTATTTTACGTACGTACAACAGTTATTTATTTAACTTATATGCTAATACTTTTTGGGTACAAATATTTTTTTTTCAATGTTTACAGAATTTTTTTACATGTACAGGAATAAAAAAATTCTGCTTTCAAAATATTAGACGATAATAAAAATATCGTAATATTTAATTTATAAAATAATTAGCCATTTTCTATATTACCACGTGACCTCATACCTCTTAAACAGGAAGGGGGGAGGAGTAAAACCAACACCGTCTCTCTCTCTCTCACACTTACTCTCTCTCTCTCTCTCTCACTTTCTCTATCACCCTCTTTCTATTTTTCTTTTCGTTTAATAACGCTTAGTCATGTCACGTGACGTGACGTCAACTAATGGCGAATCTTTTTTTTTTTTATTTTTTATTTTACCACGTGACCTACTACCAATTAAACTGGAGAGGGGGAAATGTGAATTTTTTTTATTATATATACATTAGTTTTATAAAAATTAAGTGTAGACTTCATAATGAAAAACAAAAAAAATAATAAATTGAAAATGAAAATAATCTTCATTTTTGCATCCCATTGTCGCCATTTCCATGAAATCCTCAGCGACTTCGTTTCCATGTAAGTAAAGCGAAAGCGTTTCCACTGTACACAGATTCGAAAAAGTTGTCATCAAACAAATTTATGACAATATATGACATATAAAACCAAACAAAAAAAACTTCTTCGCATCTATTTCGTTTACAATTTATTTACTTCGATATTACGATATCATCGACAGTTTAAATGCTTGCAAATTCGTAAGTGTAAAACCAAAATAAACAAACAAAAAAACAATGTTTTTCGAGCTGCGTTTATATGTTAGATTGAATTAAAACACAACAAATACATCCAGTTTGGCAGAAAAGTAACTTATCTTGCCTTGGACAACTTCATTTTTATTATAAAAGCAATATAAAATAGAGTAAATAGCGATGTATTGGAACATTCAAGATGGCGTCTTATTCTATCTTAAACACGGTAAGTGTGGGAAAAAATGTTATGAAAAAAAACCCAGATAAATTCTGTTAAAAACTCGCTCAGGATATGTTACCGTGACATGGGTTGACATATATTAGGCGGGTTTTTTTTTAGTATTTTGTATAGTTTTTAATTTATAACACTTTCTTCCATACTTACGGTGTTAAAGAGGGTGTGAGACGCTATCTTGATTTTTCGAATACATCGGTAAACAGTAAACACTGTATGTTTTTCGAGCTGAATAAATATGTTACATTGAATAAAAACACAAAAAATATATCCAGTTGCCTTTGATAACATTTATTTGTTATATATTTGTCTTTTGACAACTTTTTTGAATCTACGTGTGCAGTAATACAAACCCAGATATTTTTTTTTTTAAACAGTAATGAATTTTCCAAACTCAATATTCTACAATTTTTTAAATTTTAAAATCTATCAAAATTTTTCTATTGATTCTATTTTTACGATATTTTCAGGGTCAATGTGAAATTTTATGTTCTTTCCAATAAATCGAAAATAATATTTTAGACTATCGTTTTTTTTTTTTAATTCACGAACCCCCCCCCATGTACATTTTTCGAATACATCGGTAAACACTGTATGTTTTTCGAGCTGAATAAATATGTTACATTGAATAAAAACACAAAAAATATATCCAGTTGCCTTTGATAACATTTATTTGTTATATATTTGTCTTTTGACAACTTTTCTGAATCTACGTGTGCAGTAATACAAACCCAGATATTTTTTTTTTAAACAGTAATGAATTTTCCAAACTCAATATTCTACAATTTTTTAAATTTTAAAATCTATCAAAATTTTTCTATTGATTCTATTTTTACGATATTTTCAGGGTCAATGTGAAATTTTATGTTCTTTCCAATAAATCGAAAATAATATTTTAGACTATCGTTTTTTTTTTTAAAATTCACGACCCCCCCCCATGTACATTTTTCGAATACATCGGTAAACACTGTATGTTTTTCGAGCTGAATAAATATGTTACATTGAATAAAAACACAAAAAATATATCCAGTTGCCTTTGATAACATTTATTTGTTATATATTTGTCTTTTGACAACTTTTTTGAATCTATGTGTGCAGTAATACAAACCCAGATATTTTTTTTTTTAAACAGTAATGAATTTTCCAAACTCAATATTCTACAATTTTTTAAATTTTAAAATCTATCAAAATTTTTCTATTGATTCTATTTTTACGATATTTTCAGGGTCAATGTGAAATTTTTTGTTCTTTCCAATAAATCGAAAATAATATTTTAGACTATCGTTTTTTTTTTTTAATTCACGAACCCCCCCCCCCATGTACATTTTTCGAATACATCGGTAAACACTGTATGTTTTTCGAGCTGAATAAATATGTTACATTGAATAAAAACACAAAAAATATATCCAGTTGCCTTTGATAACATTTATTTGTTATATATTTGTCTTTTGACAACTTTTCTGAATCTACGTGTGCAGTAATACAAACCCAGATATTTTTTTTTTTAAACAGTAATGAATTTTCCAAACTCAATATTCTACAATTTTTTAAATTTTAAAATCTATCAAAATTTTTCTATTGATTCTATTTTTACGATATTTTCAGGGTCAATGTGAAATTTTATGTTCTTTCCAATAAATCGAAAATAATATTTTAGACTATCGTTTTTTTTTTTAATTCACGAACCCCCCCCCATGTACATTTTTCGAATACATCGGTAAACACTGTATGTTTTTCGAGCTGAATAAATATGTTACATTGAATAAAAACACAAAAAATATATCCAGTTGCCTTTGATAACATTTATTTGTTATATATTTGTCTTTTGACAACTTTTTTGAATCTATGTGTGCAGTAATACAAACCCAGATATTTTTTTTTTAAACAGTAATGAATTTTCCAAACTCAATATTCTACAATTTTTTAAATTTTAAAATCTATCAAAATTTTTCTATTGATTCTATTTTTACGATATTTTCAGGGTCAATGTGAAATTTTATGTTCTTTCCAATAAATCGAAAATAATATTTTAGACTATCGTTTTTTTTTTTTAATTCACGACCCCCCCATGTACATTTTTCGAATACATCGGTAAACACTGTATGTTTTTCGAGCTGA
Organism: Euprymna scolopes; assembly: GCF_053919585.1. NCBI lineage: Eukaryota > Metazoa > Mollusca > Cephalopoda > Sepiida > Sepiolidae > Euprymna > Euprymna scolopes. The sequence goes on from NC_136495.1 coordinate 128,886,331, forward strand.
ATAAATATGTTACATTGAATAAAAACACAAAAAATATATCCAGTTGCCTTTGATAACATTTATTTGTTATATATTTGTCTTTTGATAACTTTTTTGAATCTACGTGTACAGTAATACAAACCCAAATATTTTTTTTTTAAACAGTAATGAATTTTCCGAACTCAATATTTTACAATTTTTTAAATTTTAAAATCTATCAAAATTTTTCTATTGATTCTATTTTTACGATATTTTCAGGGTCAATGTGAAATTTTATGTTCTTTCCAATAAATCGAAAATAATATTTTAGACTATCGTTTTTTTTTTTTAAATTCACGACCCCCCCCATGTACATTTTTCGAATACATCGGTAAACACTGTATGTTTTTCGAGCTGAATAAATATGTTACATTGAATAAAAACACAAAAAATATATCCAGTTGGATAGAAAAGTAACTTATCTTGCCTTTGCTAACATTTATTTGTTATATATTTGTCTTTGGACCGTCCACTAATGGCGAGTCTTTTTTTTTTTTTTTTTAAATAAAACTAATTTTAAAATTTCGATGTTCGAAAAACAGTCCATAATATGTCAATATAAAAATTCTACTTTTGTTTGATAAAAAGAATAAAACAGTTAATAAATACAACAAAAAAGTCCATTAAGTTCAACAAGCTAAACTCTTTTATTTATAATAAAACTCTTCGACAGTTTAAATGCTTTCAAAATCCTATGTAAGTATATCGTTTTTACTGTACACAGATTCGAAAAAGTTGTCATCAAACAAATATATGACAGAGTTGAATAAATATGTTACATTGATTAAAAACACTTCTTATTAGCATTTTCTTTTTATATGACAACGTTAATGTTCATGAATATTTAAATAAAATACATTACTGCACATTTATTAATATTATCTCTCTTTTAATCACTTTTATCGACTATCAGCCAAATAACCGGGGTCTAAAAGTTGGGAAATTATTTTTCTATTCATTTAAAGAATATGCTATTAAAAAAGAAAAAGTAAATAAAAGTTAGACATAAACAGTAAAAAAAAAAGAAGATATTATTATAATAAATATTAACATTTACAATAATAAAAGGTGTTTATTATTAACAATAAGTATTATTAAAAATAACATAAAATGTGTTTATTATTAAAAATAAATAATAATATTTAAAATAATAAAATGTGTTCATTATTAAAAATAAATATTAATATTAAAATAAAAATGTGTTTATTATTAAAAATACATATTAATATTCAAATAAAATTGTTTTTATTATTAAAAATAAATATTAATATTTAAAGTAGAATAAAATGTGTTTATTATTATAAATAAATATTAATATTTAAAATAATATGTGTTTATTATTAAAAATAAATATTAATATTTAAAATAATATAATGTGTTTATTATTACAAATAAATATTAATATTAAAATAAAATGTGTTTATTATTAAAAATAAATATTAAGGAAGGTCAACAGGTGGAGGAAAAATAGTCAATGCAGGTCATACCACCTGACCAGCTAAAATCGCCTTTTTATATAAGGCAGACAGTCAGACTATTTGCCTTGAGGGCGGGCTAAGCCCTCCTACCCCCCCCCCCAAGCTGAGAGCTGGGGAAACTTCTCTCAGAAGGGGTATGGGAGGACAGGGAGACCTTCCCTCTTTCAACTAAGAGATAGATATCCTTTTGTATGGTTGATTGACCCCCCCCCCTGTCGGTTCCGCTTACTCCATTCAGAAAGAGATCAACCTTACATAAAAAAAAAAAAAAATATGGGGACAGGGAAGCCTTCCCGGGCCCCCTTTCTGGGAGGAGAAGTTCCCCGGCTCCTACCTTTTTGGGAGTGCTCAGCCCGCCCTCCAGTCAACAACAATATTTGAAGAATAAAGATATTTTTGTTTTTGTGTTTTAGGTGGTGAAGGTGATCTGGGGAGTGTTTTTTTTTTCACAAAAAAGGTACTTTTTACGAATGGGTATCCAAGAAAATTACAGTATTTTGTCAGAAATTAAGGTTTTCATTGACCACTCTCAATACTATCAGAAATGAACAAAGTTAATTAAACAGTCTACACAATATAAACTAACTGTTTTGTTGGCTTTTTATTCTAACTCCAAACTAACCCATAACTACATTTTTCTTTTATTTTTCAAATTTGATTTCCTTTAGTTTATATTGTGTAGCTGAATCAGAAATTGATTTATCTTTTGTCATTTGTAGTTAACATGCTATCAGCGCAATTACTACAGTGTAATCACACATGATCTACCAAAATAAAAACACTTCAGATAAAGTCTTAAATAGAATTCAGTTCCTTACATGACATCTGATGAAGTCAGTACAAACGTTACAAACTAATACTTGGAAAACAATTTGACATTTACTGTACTACAATATCACATTTGTATAGAAGTAGAAATCTGGATACCTATTCTGATACCTAATAAAAGAAAGGACACTCTTTGGGGCGGATTTTGATGATAACAAGTCACTAATTAGAAATTATAATAAACATTGAAATAATTTAAGAATTTTACCAAAATAAAATTACTTGGTAATCACCCAATTTCTGCCACAACATTTTAATTGGCAAAACTCATAAGCATAAAATATATATTTTCTAATTTCATCTTTTTTTTTTTACATAATCTGGTTTGATGTTTTCCTAAATATTCAAATCACTATATTTTGCTGCTTAATATTAAATACAGCAAATGAGTTATTTTTATGCATCAAACAATTACATTTTCTCATTCATCCAAACTAATCACTGAACATCAATTTCATATTTTCTTCACTAAAATATTACTATGCTTGATGTCATCAAGTAGAGCGGATCATTTTTTTTTACATTTGTTTACACATTTTTTACAAATGTTTTTGAGAGTCCATACAAAGTTATAAGTGTTCAACATTTTTTTTCATTTGAATATATTTTGTCTAAGATTCTTAGCCTATGTCATTGCATACCAATTTGTTTCTTGAAAGTTAAGTTCACTGTAAAAACATCTGATACACCAAAATCCCTGATACCTGTTTCTTATAAGCGCCAAATAACTATCACTATTTCGATTTGTGTTTCATGAGAACAATTCAATATTGATACATTATAAGAAACATTTCCAGTGCTTTTCTCTTTTTAGCAATAGTTGGTTGATAATTAGAGGACACAACTAACCCTATACTATGCTTTACTTTGTTTTGTATATATATTTTGTATTGTGTGAAATTAACAAAGATTCATATGCAGGAATCTGTTGATACATTCCAAGAATCCCAATGCGACCAACAAACTTGAAAGACTACAATTTCTTTTTACTATGACCAATAAGAAAGCTCAAGGACTAAGTTGTTGGACTCATCCTGATCACCATTTTAAATTATTGTTAACAGTAAGTTTAACATTTTAAGTACAGAATAATATTCCTTTTGATATTTATAAATTACTATTTTCTGTGACAGATGTTACTTTTTCAATATTGATTGTACCCTCTTTTGTGTTTTTAAATTTTGCATACAATAATATTAAGCACACCATACCAAGACCACTATTTGAGCATCTAATAAACTGCCTACCAAGACCAATGTTTTCAAGTGACAATGGAGAGTATTCATGTTATGTTTCACATTTTTATGTTTTGAAATATTTTGCTGCTTAATATCAAATTCAGCAGATGTTTACTTTGTTTTGTGTATATACTTTATATTAGGTAGAATAAACAAAACTTAATTTCGCTACCATCATTATTTGTAGTGACATGCACTGTTAACATAAATAAAATCAATGGTGACAATCCCTGATACCTGTTTCGTATAAGCACCAAATAACTATGATAATGTGTTATTGTTGATACATTATAATAAACATTTCCATTGACTGGTCGTTTGCTTAGCTTAGGTTTACATCATTTTTTCACAATGTTTCTCTACTTGCTTTCAGCATGAGAGCAGATCATATTCTGCACATGTTTCATGCATATCACAAAAACTTATAATATTTGATCAACATTTGACTAACAATTTTACAAAAAAGACCTACCACCTTAAGGGGGGTAAAGGTAAGGCTCCCCACATAACCATAAAAGAAAGCCCCCCCCCCATACAGTGGGAAAGAGCTCCCTTCCCATTCTGGGGCAGAGAAGGGGCAAGGAAAACTATTAAACATAAATGGTCAACGGAGGGTATACACCCTGGGAAACTAAAAGTCTATATGGAATCTGCATAAATTAAAATATCCTGTTTAAGCGTATTGTATGACAGGGAGGGAAGGTCAACAGGTGGAAGAAAACTGGTCTACGCAGAGCATACCGCCTGACAAGCTAAAATCGCCTTTTTATATACGGCAGACAATCAGACTCTGATTGCCTGGACGGCGGGCTGAGCAATGAATGTGGAAGCCGGGGAACTTCTCTCAGAAGGAGGATGGGAGGCCCAGGGAGCCTTCGGTCTCCTCCTAAGAGAGGGATATCCTCTTACTCCCTTTGGAAAGAGATCAACCTTACACAAAACAAAAAATATGGGAAGAGAAGCCTTCCCGGGCCCCCCTCCCCCTTCTGGGAGGAGAAGTTCCCTGGCTCCAACCTTTTTTTTGGGGGGGGGGGCCTAAGCCTGTCCTCCAGGCAACCAAATGAAAAAGAAATTTACCCATCCCACCTTTGTAGGAAGTGTGCTCAGCCCACCTTCTGAGCCACTGTGAAAGTTTCCGTCCACCAAAAGGGAAGGGAACGAGGAAGGAAAAGTCTCTGAGAATCTTCATGCAATTTCTTTGACAAAGAAACTGTTTTCACTTGATTCCACACAAAATTTTTATTGCTTTTTCATCTATTGTCTTATATTAGGATTTCTTTATGCATGTTATTTTATTTAAGAGTACTAAATAGCTTTTCAGTTTCTTGAGACTCTTTCAACTGTCTGGATTCTGCAGCAACGTTGTGTAAAACATAAATTGGTACTTTATAACAATAGGTATGTAGAATTCTAACTCGCCAGTGTTGATCGTTTCAATTATTTACAAATTCACCAGGTCCTGGATATGACCATAAACTGTATCCAAACATGGGGCTTTGTGAAGTGTGAAGCCACCATTTAATTGCTATTGCTACCAGGTCCACTCTGATCTGGAGTAGTAGTACCTGTTAGGGTCCCAATTATGAGTTAAATAGAAACCAACATTAAATAAACAAATATATTCTAGGAAAAAAAAATGTCACTAGATTGGGCATGAAATAACCTGATATAGTGTTGATATGTCATAAAACAAAATGAACCAACATATTCATCCAATCGACACAATATCAACAAATGTATCTTTCTTTTCCTTATTCTGTGCTTATTTCTTGGTACTAAGCTTATCATTAACTAACCCTGACATTTCTTTTACTTTGTTTTGTGTATATATTTTATTTTGTGTAGAATAACCAAAAAGACATTTAGCTACCACATTTGCAGCGAAATGTTAGCATACATAAAATCACTGGTGACAACCCATGATGTTTTTTCTTATGAACACGAAATAACCAACACGCTTTCCATTGGTTTTTCATGATAACAATTTAATATTGATAAATTATAATAAACATGTCCATTACTTTTCTTTTTTTATCAATAAATATACTTGGTTGATAATTAGAGAACACAATGTTTATTGTAATAAAACTTGTGATCTATAACATCCAATTCTAAAAATTAAACTTTCCTTTCTCAATTGAAACAAACAACATACCCCACACTATGTTCCTAAAAATGAGGATTTTACTATTGCGTTTACATAATTTTTTAGCTATGTTTCTCTTACTTTCAGCATGAGATCATTTTCTACACGTGTTTCATGCATACCACACAAACATTTTACCTCTGACATTTTTAATTTTTTTCCAATTTCCTTTCACCATGAACATTATCATTAGTACAGTTTTCATTTAAAATGAAGCTGTACATGGTTACTATTACTTGGAAAGCAGATCTAAAAAAAAAAAAAAAAAACTGTTTTCACTTTGAAAATTTACGATTTATAGATCTCGGATTTGGCCCTTCTTCACCTTTTATCTTACATTTGTAAATATTGTATATATAAACTTTTTTCTTATTTCTCCAATGTTATTTCATTCATGCAATTTCATAATCCACCAACATTGTATAAGATTCAATTCCATTTGACACTTGAAAACAACTTTTTATATAGTAAACAGCATTTATTTCTTTTCAGACATATTCTTATTTTATTTTATTTCCAGTACTATGTTTTATTTCATTTTGTGGACACTCATTTAACTCTCTGGGATGCTGCAGGGAACATGTAAAGTGATATATCAAACAAGAAGTGGTACTTTATGACAATAGGTATCTAGGATTTACACATACCAGTGTTGATAGTTTGAAATATTTACAGACTAACATTTTACACAATATAAACACATGTACCTTTTTCTTCTTTTCCTTTGCTTATTTCTCGAACCTAAACTTATCATTAACTAACCCGTAACTTTGTTTACTTTGTTTTGCGTATATATTTTATATTGGGTAGAATTAACAAAACTTAATTTCGCTACCATCATTATTTTTAGTGACATGCACTGTTAACATCAATAAAATCACTGGTGACAATACTTGATACCTGTTTCGTATAAGCACCAAATAACTATCACTATTTCGATTTGCTTTTTCATGATAATATGTTCATCTTCATACATTATAATAAACATTTCCATTCACTGGTCGTTTGCTTAGCTTAGCTTTACATCATTTTTTCACAATGTTTCTCTACTTGCTTTCAGCATGAGAGCAGATCATATTCTAAACGTTTCATGCATATCACACAAACTTATAATATTTGATCAACATTTGACTAACAATTTTTTGCCAATTTCCTTCAACATTCTCATTACCATTACTACAGTTTACATTTTGTCGTTAAAATGAAGCTGTACATGTTTCCTATTACTTGGAAACCAGATTTGTAAAAATCCCATTTTTTTTTCACTCTGAGAATTTTCATTATATTTCTTTGACAAACGATTTATTTTCAATGAACTTCAGCACATGATTGTTACTGCTTTTTCCCCTTTTGTCTTATATTTGTTTTTCTTCATGCCAAATATTTTATATATCAATTTTTTGCTAATTTCTTAAATTTTATTTCTTTAATTCTTAGTCCACCAATATAGTATAAGTTTCAATTGCATTGAACGCAATGTTTTAGATAGTAAACATCAGCATATTTCACTTTTCAAGCACTTTTTCATTTTATTTCAAATACTATGTTTTATTTCATTTTGTTGACACTCATTTACCCCTCTGGGGTGCTACAAGGAACATGTAGATTGATATACCAAACATGAATTGGTGCTTTATAACAATAGGTATCTATAATTTTGCTTAATTCTCTAACCTAAACTTATCATTAACTAACCGTAAATTATGTTTTAGTTTTGTGTATATATTTTATATTGTGAAGAATAAACAAAAATTCATTTCACCACCACATTTGCACTGTTGGCATACACAAATATCACTGGTTACAATCATTGGTAGCTGTTTTTTAAAAACACCAAATAACATTCACGCTTTCCATTGGTTTTTCATGATAACAATTTAATATTGATAAATTATAATAAACATGTCCATTACATTCTCTTTTTATCAATAAATATACTTGGTTGATAATTAAAGAACACAATGTTTATTGTAATAAAACTTGTGATCTATAACATCAAATTGTATAAATTAAAGTTTCCTTTCTCAATTGAAACAAACAACATATCCCACACTAAAAATGAGGATTTTACTATTGCCTTTTAGATCATTTTTTAACAATGTTTCTCTTCTTACTTTCAGCATCAGAAAATATAATTTTCTACACGTGTTTCATGCATACCACACAAACGTATATGTGACCAACATTTTACCTCTGATACATTTTTTTCCAATTTCCTTTCACCATTGTCATTATCATTAGTACAGTTTTCGTTTTGTCTTTAAAATGAAGTTGTACATGTTTCTTAATACTTCGAAACCAAATATATCAAAAAATAATTTTTTTCACTTACAAAATTTTCATGATATTTCTTTGACAATCATATTTGTTTTTAATTGAATTCAGCATATGATTCTTACTGCTTTATCACCTTTTATCTTATATTTCTTTTTCTTCATGCCAAATATTTTAAATATCAAATTTTTGCTCATTTCTTAAATTGAATTAAAAAAATGGATTTTTTTATTCCACCAATATTGTATAAGGCTCAATTCCATTGAACACAGTGTTTTATATAGTAAACATCAGCATTTGTTTCTATTTTATTTCAAATACTGTTTCATTTCACTTTCTCGATAATCATTTACATCTTTGGGGTGCAACAGGGAACATGTAGAGTGATATATCAAACATGAATTGGAACTTTATAACAATAGGTATCTAGAATTTCCACATACCAGTGTGGATAGTTTTAAATATTTACAAACTTACAATTTACACACTATAAACAAATGTATCTTTTTTTCTTTTCTTTGCTTATTTCTCGAACCTAAACTTATTATTAACTAAACCTAAACTTTGTTTACTGCATTTTGTGTATATATTTTATAATGGGTGAAATAAACAAAACTTAATTTGGCTAATATCATTTGTAGTGGCATGCACTATTGACATATATAAAATCACAGGTGACAATCCTTGATTCCAGTTTCGTATAAGCACAAAATATCTATCATTATTTCGATTTGTTGTTCATGATAAAAATTTAATATTGATACATTGTAATAAACATTTCAATTGCTTTTATCTTTTTATCAATACATATACTTGGTTGATAATTAGAGGACACAACTAACCCTATACTTTGCTTTACTTTGTTTTGTATATATATTTTGTATTGTGTGGAATTAACAAAGATTCATATGCAGGAATCTGTTGATACATTCCAAGAATCCCAATGCGACCAACAAACTTGAAAGACTACAATTTCTTTTTACTATGACCAATAAGAAAGCTCAAGGACTAAGTTGTTGGACTCATCCTGATCACCATTTTAAATTATTGTTAACAGTAAGTTTAACATTTTAAGTACAGAATAATATTTCTTTTGATTTTTACAAATTACTATTTTCTGTGACAGATGTTACTTTTTCAATATTGATTGTACGCTCTTTTGTGTTTTTACATTTTGCATACAATAATATTAAGCACACCATACCAAGACCACTATTTCACCATCTAATAAACTGCCTACCAAGACCAATGTTTTCAAGTGACAATGGAGAGTATTCATGTTATGTTTCACACTTTTATGTTTTGAAATATTTTGCTGCTTAATATCAAATTCAGCAGATGAGTTCTTTCTTATGCATCAAACAATTACATTTTCTGATATTCATTCAAACTAATTATTGAAAATCAATTTCATATTTTCTTTACTAAAATATTACTATGCTTGATTTCATCAAGTGGTGCGAATCTGTTTTTTACACTAACAATGTGCACATTTTTTGAAGAATAAAGTTGTTTTTTTTTAAGGTGGTGAAGGTGATCCGGGGAGTGTTTTTTTTTTTTTTTTTTCCAAAAAAGGTACTTTTTACGAATGGGTATCCAAGAAACATTCAGTATTTTGTCAGAAATTAAGATTTTCATTGACGACTCTCAATACTATCAGAAATGACCAATCTACACAATACAAACTAACTGTTTTGTTGGCTTTTTATTCTAACTCCAAACTAACCCATAACTACATATTGCTTTTATTTTGCAAATTTGATTTCCTTTAGTTTATATTGTGTAGCTGAATCAGAAATTGATTTAACTTTTGTCATTTGTAATTAACATGCTTTCAGCGCAATTACTACAGTGTAATCACACATGATATACCAAAATAAAAACACTTCAGATAAAGTCTTCTTACATAGAATTCAGTTTCTTACATGACATCTGATGAAGTCAGTACAAACGTTACAAACTAATACTTGAAAAACAATTTGACATTTACTGTACTACAATATCATATTTGTATAGAAGTAGAAATCTGGATACCTATTCTGATACCTAATAAAAGAAAGGACACTCTTTGGGGCGGATTTTGATGATAACAAGTCACTAATAAGAAATTATAATAAACATTGAAATAATTTAAGAATTTTACCAAAATAAAATTGCATGGTAATCACCCAATTTCTGCCACAAAATTTTAATTGGCAAAACTCATAAACAGAAAATATATATTTTCTAATTTCATCTTTTTTTTTTACATAATCTGATTTGATGTTTTCCTAAATATTCAAATCACTATTTTTTTGCTGCTTAATATCAAATACAGCAAATGAGTTATTTTTTATGCATCAAACAATTACATTTTCTCATTCATCCAAACTAATCACTGAACATCAATTTCATATTTTCTTCACTAAAATATTACTGTGCTTGATGTCATCAAGTAGAGCGGATCATTTTTTTTTCATTTGTTTACACATTTTTTACAAATGTTTTTGAGAGTCCATACAAAGTTATAAGTGTTCAACATTTTTTTTCATTTGAATATATTTTGTCTAAGATTCTTAGCCTATGTCATTGCATACCAATCTGTTTATTAAAAGTTAAGGTTCACTGTAAACACATACGTTACACCAAAATAAAAACGCTTCAGATAATGTCTTGATATTCAATTAAGTTTCTCACATGACATCTTATGAAGTTAGAAATGTTACAGACTTTTGAATCTCAAACACTTTCAATACTGTGCACTGATATTTTCTTTTTTGGAATATAAGCACATTCATGATTTTTTTTACAAACGCCAACAAATGTCACATTTTGTAGCAATGTACTGAAACAATTATAAAAATAGGTATCTAGGAAAAGGCCAATACATATGTTATAAATTCCAAATTTCCACAACCTGGCAAATACTGGTACACGCTAGCAAATTTAGATTTGTAATTACAGAATATGATTCTAATTTTTTCCTTTGCTCTTTATTCTAACACTACACTAAGTTTACTGTTTTATTTCGCTACAGTTGATATTGTGTAGAACAATAAGAAAATCATAGTGAACAATGCATTCAACAAAATTTCACACACATTTCTAGATACCTATATCTAATAAGTTCAAAAGAAAGGACACACTTAGGGAGGTATTTTGGTGGTCAAGTCACTAAATAGAGATTAGCTGGTTTCCCGGCATAGCCCAAGATGTAATAAAGATTGACTGAAATACATGTTCTAGCTGGTTTCTAGGCGTTGCCAGGGATGTAATATAGACACATTATGTTGTATATTACCTGTTCTCTTCTCCCTAAGGTAAAACAATTTCATGTACATGCTGTAAATTACCTACACTAGGGATAAAACATGAACAATACCAGTCCTAGGGTAGATAAAACAAATAATACATAGAGATGAAAGATTCCTCTCCCCTAAGAATAAAACATATATTCAATATCTGCTTTTGTTTTTTCATTGTTTATACGGTCCCGAGCAACGCCGGGTAGCCCTGCTAGTCAGAGCGTAAAGCTTAAAATAGAAAACGGAATCATAAAACCTAACATATTGATATAAAACATAAAAGAGAAAACAGCAACCCTAGTAGAAGTTATTGCCCCCAAAAGTCAAAAGGAAAATGAACACAAAACACAAAGGTCTTATGTACGACACGAGAAGAAACTGCAATCGTAAAAGGATCTCTATCATTCCAGGTATAATAAGATAATTTCAAAATATACCCGGTGAACACAGTGCAAGTAAAATTAAAACAATTGCACTAAATGAACAATCAGAACCCTACAAAAGATCTCTTGGTTGGAATATCTGAGTTAACAAATGAATGTTTGGTGTCCGGTAGCATGCTCCATCCGCAGCTTGAATAAACTAATGAGAAAACATAACCTTTAATGAATGTTTTTAACAAAAGATTTGCTAAATTGAATATAAATATTATATTATAAACTAGCTGTACCCGGCCACGCGTTGCTGTGGCTCAGTTTGTTAAAATGGAACACATGTGAAAGTAGAGAAAAGTTTGATTCTTTTTTTCAAGAGAATGTACAAATTATTTTTTTTAACAGATGTTAAGAAAATAAACAGAAAAATACTTCCATCATTAATTATGCAAAAAAATAAATAAAATGTTGATTTAGTGTTTCAATATGCTTATAAATTACAATAAAACTTGCTGAGTATGGACTGTTTTACGGTTGTTTTAAAAATGGAACGGAAACTTAAATTTCGCTTCATTTTAATCTTTCTTAATTTTTTAATTGTCCCCCCCCCAACGAATATAATCAAAACAGTAACATTCAACAATTGTACTTTACGTATATAAAACACAAAACGGGTGTTTGTATTACTGTACACATAGATTCGAAAAAAAACAAATATATAACAAATAAATGTTATCAAAGCCAAGATAAGTTACTTTTCTGCCAAACTGGATATATATATTTTTCGTGTTTTTATTCAATGTAACATATTTATTCAGCTCGAAAACCATACACTGTTTACCGATGTATTCGAAAATTCAAGATGGCGTCTCACACCCTCTTTAACACCGTAAGTATAGAAAAAGGTGTTATAAATAAAAAACTATACAAAATACTATTAAAAACCCGCCGAATATATGTCAACCTATGTCACCGTAACATATATTGAGCGAGTTTTTAACAGTGTTTTATCCGGTTTTTTTTATTTATAACACCTTTTCCCACACTTACCGTGTTAAAGAGAGAATCAGACGCCATCTTGAATGTTCCAATACATCGGTAAACACTGTATGGTTTTCGAGCTGAATAAACATGTTACATTGAATAAAAACACGAAAAATATATCCAGTTTAGTAGAAAAGTAACTTATCTTGCCTTTGATAACATTTATTTGTTATATATTTCTTTTTGGACAACTTTTTCGAATCTATGTGTAGAGTAATACAAACCCCACAAAATATTTATTAAACAAAGAAATTAAAAAACAAAGTTTATAACGAAAGGGAAATAATCGCTAGATTTTTAACTAATCGTCTGAAATTTTCACAAATCGCTAATTCTCCCCCCCAAAAAACTCCATAATGTTCCGTGTTTTCTCACTATGGGTTTGTATTACTGTACACATAGATTCGAAAAAGTTGTCAAAAAACAAATATATAACAAATAAATGTTATCAAAGGCAAGATAAGTTACTCTTCTACCTAACTTGATATATTTTTCGTGTTTTTATTCAATGTAACATGTTTATTCAGCTCGAAAACTATATAGTGTTTACCGATGTATTGGAACATTTACGATGTAGTCTGATTCTCTCTTTAACACGGTAATTTTGGGAAAAGATGTTATGAATAAAAAACCTAATAAAATACTGTTAAAAACTCGCTCAATACATGTTAATGTAACATAGGTTGACATATATTCGGCGTGTATTTAATAGTTTTTTGTATAGTTTTTTATTTATAACACCTTTTCTATAGTTACGGTGTTAAAGAGGGTGTGAGACGCCATCTTGAATTTTCGAATACATCGGTAAACAGTGTATGGTTTTCGAGCTGAATAAATATGTTACATTGAATAAAAACACGAAAAATATATATATCCAGTTTGGCAGAAAAGTAACTTATCTTGGCTTTGATAACATTTATTTGTTATATATTTGTTTTTTTTTATACAACTTTTTCGAATCTATGTGTACAGTAATACAAACCCCCTTCGGAGGTTGGAATGCCCCCCACCTTAAATGTACTTGGAAAAATCGATTTTATAGTGAGATTTAAGAATGTTTAGTCGAAAAAAAGGTGAAAAACAAAACAACTAAGCAATAAATAATTATTACCAAAGGCAATAAATGCTACTTTTTTTTTACTTACATGAATCAGTTTACTTTATGTTTGAAAGTATTTTCAATTGGTGTTTTTTTTTTTTTAATAAAAGTAAAAAATAAAAAAAAAGGAGAAGTCGTATTATCGTGACGTCTGACAGCGATCGCCCGATCCATGGCTAACGTGTAGTAACGTAAACCGGCCCCCAAGAAAAAGAACAAAAAGGGAAGTCCATGTACGTGAATGTCGTCTGGTAAGTGGTACGGTGAAAAAGTAAAGGAACGTGGCACAAATAGAGTTGGATACACAAGTAATAGTCGTAGAGTGATAGAGTGTAAGTAAAACCTGGAATATCAGGTTGTTTCGTTTCGTTTTAACAATGGAAAGAGCAGAAAATGGAGAGAAAAGAAAGAAGGAAAGACCGAAAGGAAAGATTATGAAGGAAGTTTGGTAAGAAATAGCTTTACAAAAGTGAAATGTCGTGTAGACTGAAAACATAGGAAAGTAGTCCCCCCACCACCATCAGCACAACAAAAGAAAATGAAAATGTGACGATGTTAAACATGCCGTAGCGTAAATCGCAGTATAGCGTTTAGTTTGTGTTTATGTGTATGGAAAGAAAGATAAACATAGGGAAGTACCCCCACCACCATCACCCATAAAGCAAAAAGACAACGAAAGGTAAGAAAGAAAGAAAGAAAGAAAGAAAGAAAAAAAGCACGTAAGGAAAGAGCGAAACGGAAGTTGTGTTTGTGTAAGTAAGTTTGGTGCGTTTCACGTAAATGTCAATTCAGGTTTTCATTAAACTGTAACCACGCGGGTTATAACGAAATCGAAGTAATGAAATTGTGAATTCAATTCCAGGTAACGGATTGTGTTCTGTTTGAATCTAATTTTATTATAATAAATACTTCATAAATTGTGTTTATGTTTTATCCTAACCAATGGCAAAGTAAGCGTGGTTCGTTTCAGCGTAAGTCCAGTCCAGTTTTTAGATAAATTCTAACCGGTGGTCGGTTTTAAATGTCTCCTGAATTCAATTCCAGGTAACGGATTGTGTTCTGTTTGAATCTAATTTTATTATAATAAATGCTTTATAAAGTGTGTTTATGTTTTATGCTAACCAATGGCAAAGTAAGCGTGGTTAGTTTCAGCGTAAGTCCAGTCCAGTTTTTAGATAAATTCGTACCGGTGGTCGGTTTTAAATGTCTCCTGTGAACGGTCAGGAACGGTGTAAGTGAGTGGCGGTGGTAGGATGAATTTGTTAGAGAGAGTTTACTTTACTACTTCCATTAAATGTAACCGATTTTTACAGTGGACTCTCACCAGACAGAATATAGGAAACTCTGATCAGCGAGATACTGGATATGTAATAACCCTATAACATACGGCAGATGTCGCGATTCAGTTTGTGAATGATACGGCTGCACCAAATGTATACATGTGCATTCCTATAAAGGTCAAAGTCGGAGGGGAAAAAATGAGTTCATTTTATTTATATAGAGAAGAGATAATTGAATATGTATTTTATAATTTTGTAATTTTAAACTTATTTTAGTGTCATATATTTGGGCTTGACAGATAACACGTGTTAAATTGTCGGGGGATCTATATGTAAAGGGGGTGTATATAAACAGCGTATCTGTATAACAAGCGTGTATATGTTTATTTTGTGTGTGTGTATATATATATATATATATATATATATATATATATATATATATATGGTGTCCCCAAATGATGTATACACACTTTCAATAATTTTAAACCAGACATTTTTCTTCTTTACGGATTAAACTCATCGATCTTAATAAATGCGGCCAAGAAACCGTTTGAAGGAAAAAACATTCTGAAATGTACTGAAAGCATGAAAATGCTGTTGAAGTGTTAAGGCAGTTTATGAATGTGTATACAACCATTCTGGGGCACCTTGTTTATATATACAGGTGTCTATTTTAAAGATGAGTCTCTTTAAACCTATGTGATTCGTCTCGTGAATGGCATGCATTTTTCTACAAACCCATCCTATTTCCTGTTAGCACGACCCTAAGATTTTCCGCACATTATGGCTAAGAAAGAAGTCGGACTTCTCATTAATTATTCTGTGGTTAGTCTTTGCTTACTGACAGCTGCCTTATTTCATCTAGACAGAATCTCCTGTCTAGTCAAATGACAGTTTCCTTTTGGCCATAGTACTACAGAGTCTCTTTTTCCCATCAAAACTCGACGACTTGATGTCTTATGGTTTTCTTAAACGTTCTCTTTTGTGAGTTTTTTTTTATTTTCATAGGAGTCATAACTTATTAAGGCCCGGAGGCCACTCGAGGATAACGGTTATTCAGTGTAATCAATGGGACATTATCGTAGTAATCGTTAGTAATTTGGTAGATTGGACAATTTAAGGGGCAGTTCTATCAAGAATTTGTTCATGTTGGACTGGAAGACTATCAAACTCTAGTCAGATATAAAGCTAGCAAACGGAAGGGAGTTCCACAGGCGTGCAGTTCTAAGAAAGAAGCTTTGTTCATGGAATCTACGTTTTGACTTAGGCACAGTCAAAGAGTGTGGGAAATTATTGACAGTGGTTTCAGTTAGTCGGGTGCTTTTCGTGAAAGATTGGCGAGGGAAAAACCATAAGTTGAAGCTCAGCTGAGCACTTGCCATGGTGATAACGATAAAAAAGAGACGGGCGTGCAACGCCTCTTCTGTGGGAGAAAGGTTGCAGTGAAGAGAAAGGGGCATCCCCACTAAGCTATGAAGTCTGTCTTGCACTCTTCAAAGCCAGGATAAGCTGCTTCTAGCATCACCTGCCTTGGTGTGGAAACAATATTCCATCCTTGGACGGACTTGGCTTTTATAGAGAATTGCATCAGCAGTGAGATATCTACTGAGGGTTTTGGCTATTTTTGACATTATTTTACTTTTTTAAATTTTTAGACAACTTTTTGGGATCTCAAGCAAAACACATTACCTTAAGATTTTTAGTGGTCGGCTTCTAATTATACGAGATACCTTCTATCATACCGATTCACACGCATTTCCTATCATGGATTCTTAGAACTCATCAGAGATACCAAAAAGCATCGACATTAACTAATTAAACCCCATTCCCCTCGCCAAATCATACTGCACATTTGAATCCCTAAGTTATCCTACATACATCCTCTCTCAAAAAATTATAAGCTATCTTGTTACATGATTATTCTGTTATGCATTGACTGCATATATTACTTTCCATTTACTCTTAACCTGAGTGATGCGCCGACCAATGGCTTAACTGCAATTATCTCCATATTTCCTTCTTGGAAAAATTAATTCCCCAAAACTGATACCAAACCAGTGATGTCTCACAGAACCCCGAATTTGTTATGTCGAAAATTACGAAAACGACTCAAAGCCGGCTGCATATCACTTCAGTTATCTAGCCACACAACATGGCGCAGCACAGAGTTTTTCTTCATTGGCACGTTCATTGTACGTTTCTGCTGAATTACTTAGCTCGGAAAGGAATTTGTGACGAAAAATCATATTTGGGTGAACCACTTCTGAAAACAACAAAATAAAATATCGCCTAAGTAAATATGATTTTTCACCTTTTTAAAATTCTAATTTTACTAAGCCGACAATGCGCCAAAGAACTCAAATTTAACTTTACCGCTTTTTTTTCTGTTTTTTTTTGTTTGTTTTTTGGGTTTTTTTTTTTTACTCCAAAAATTCATTTCCATCTATATAGCATTTGTAGTTTCTGGAAGACAAATTTATTTATATACATTTTTTTTTTCAAAAAACTACTTCGTAAAATTAAGAATTTTACACGCATTAAGAAACAATATATATATATATATATATATATATATATATATATATATATATATATATATATATATATATACTCATTTTTCTTAAATCAGTCTTGACCGTTGTGTTTTAAAATCTCTATTTCTTCTTTCTACGCAAAATGTATCTTTCTTTCAATAATATTATTTGAACTCATTCCTTTTTTCCTTGTACCCAGCTGTGAATTATTTCATGGAATTTCGCCTTTTGGATTACTTTGAACCATCTTCCATTAAGGCTATTCCTTTGGATTTTACTTGTGGAAATGGAAATTTAATCAACTTTTTCGGATTTTACCGTTATTGGATATTTTACCCGTCACCAGACCATCGATTCACGTGAAATCACCTTTTTCTACACCCTATTCCCTCTGCTTCAGTGTTTTTTACCAAGTAAGATCTATGACTTACTTTTAATTTCATTAAATATTTTTCAAGCAAAATCCGATCCCGCATTTTGCTAATCCTTATCCTCTGATCAGAAGGCAAGTATTTCTTCGAAACTCAGCGGATTAAGAACTATCCACTTATTTTGTGCTTTTTTTTTTAAATTAAATATGTTTTTAACTCTTTTTCAAAGTGTTTTTAACATCTTCTATTAACTAATTGTTCTCATATATATATATATATATATATATATTTATATATATAGTAATTTATAAAATATACATGGAGATTACGCTACACTGAATATTCGGCGTTTCATCCACTCTAGGACTCCATTCGTAGCCAAGAATGGCCAACAAAATGATGTTTCCTTACAAGTAAAATCCAAATATATGCATAAGCCTGAGGAGTCCTAGAGTGGATGAAACGCCGAATATTCAGTGTAGCTTAATCGCCATATATATTTTATAAATTACTAACTAGCTCTACCTACGTATTGAGCACTTTTGAAGTAAATAAATCTATACTTTCGTATATTAATTTTATGTGTGTAAATTAAGTATATATATATATATATATATATATATATATATATATATATATATATATATATGCGGCAGGGTGTGCCTGTCAAAGGCAGGCCTCAAGAGTCATGGAACTACGCACGCGGGACATGAACTGGGAGCACGGGAGGGAGGGGGGCGGTCACCAACAAGGTTATCCTGCAGAATATGCGGCAAACTGTGCAGGCCGGGTGGGGCTATGTGGAATCATATGCGGACTCACTCACACGCCATCGTATCGTGAGGGTTGGCCGTCTTCTGTAAAGAAGTGGCAGTCACCATATATATATATATACATATATATATATATACATATATATATATATATGTATATATATATACTTCGGAATAGTTTTTATTTAACAATCAGTGGTTATGTAAACGTGAGATTGTAGGTTTACAAAATATTACTGGCAGTAATATTCTATAAATTATCCCATCTAAACAAGAATTGCTCGATATGCAAGATAGAGCAAATAATGTATGTGGGCGTGGGTGTATAGAAAGAGAGAATATCAAGAAACTAAGAAAACTACAATATCAGAGAATGTGTGCCGAGGATATTTTTCAGCCTATATCTCAGCTAATTTTTGAAATTTGGTATATAGGGTATTCAGACACGTGGAAAACTTTTAAATTAGTTTTCATCAAGAAAAAGGGCTGCTAAGAGGTAAAAATTCCAAAATTGGTACTTGTGGGTCATCGAATTTTTATCTGTTTGTCCGCTGTTTTACTTGGTTTTAAAACAATATTTAAAGGCCGTGGAAAGTTGATCTAATGGTTATCGTACGTGACTCATTGTCGTTAGGCTTTGGCTTCGATGTCAGCTTGAGTATTTTTTTTTTTACTTACAAGAAGTGAACTGTTTAGAAAAAAAAAAAACTCGTATGAACGTGTTAGTTTATTTCTGTTTTTTTGTTGTTGTTTTTTTTTTAATTCATTGTTTTAAAATAGCTTAACGTTAGGGTTTATACTGGATAACACCGGGTACTTTTTATACTACGATAAAAATATGTATATTAAGCGCTTCACGAAATATTACCAAATAATAAATTGACATAAAGATTTCGCGCAAATCTTCCGCATCTTCAGCTCCTAGCGAATAATTGTGTGTACAGTACCCAGACTAACATCAAACTGTGCACTTATTGTCTTTAAAGACACATGACGATTTTTATTAAAGAAGACCTTTATTTGATTAATTAACTTTGGTGTTCTGACTTCTTTACCCACACCACGCATATCATCACCTTTTATAGACTTCCTGCCTTCCTTAAATCTCTTATGCCACTACAAAACTGATGCTCTATTCGTTCAAGATGGCCTAAAAACAATCTGAAGCATTCCATACGTTTCTGTGGCATTTATTTTTAGTTAAAAACAAAATGTTTTAGTCTATCGTGATCCTAAAGTGTCCTCACGTCCAGATTGTATTTTTAAATTCACCAATTGTTACACTCACACTTTAGTATGGGATAGGTATATCCCATACTAAAGTGTGAGTGTAACAATTGGTGCTGTAGCTGTTCATTTGAGCCTAAAAGCACAAAAATTGGTAAGATATCTTGTACGATGTCTAGCAAAACCATTATGAATATATATATATATATATATATACTTGTTTATTGTTATATAAACATGCTCACATCCCGCTGCTACAAATAGCCACTTGTTTCAATCAAACAACAGATATATGATGATATCTGTTGTTTGATTGAAACAAGTGGCTATTTGTAGCAGCGGGATGTGAGCATGTTTATATAACAATAAACAAGTATTATCAGCTCTTTTTATTGAGCACTATTTAACAACCTCGTTGAATTCATTAGTCCATTACTTTTGAATATAAAAAAACCCCGAGTATATATATATATATATATATATATATATATTGACAAAACTCTACCGAAAACTGCATGTATATTCTTCATAAGTTTTATTTTTAATCTCATCTATTTTTCAGATATCCTATCAACCGCCGTAAGTAGAATCCATAGTTCTATTCTCTATTCTTTCTCGATTACTTTCGATTGATTTATTCAATCGTCCTTATTCGAAATATTAGACACTTAAATGCCTTTTTAGCTAATGTCTTTTAGTTATGTCTAATTTTATCAAATATATATTTAATACACTCGTCAAACACTTAATCTATGCCAGCCAGATAGACTATATTCTTATACTTGTATTAAATAATGCCACAATACATTTTTACAATCCACTCTGTGCTTATATTCGAAATCCTTTTTTCCACATTACTATCAATAAATTCTTGAAGTCGATGACATTTACTAGAAAAGCCAACATAGTATATATGCGTGAAGATATATATGAAAAATAGTACGAAAACGTATTATCACAATGCTACAACTAATTATTTCAGTACTACTACAATCTCATGAATACTTATATATATATATATATATATATATATATATATATATATATATATATATATATATATATATATATATATATCACTCTAGTAAATATTCCGATACCTTAAAGCACGGAACTGCTTCCTTTCTAATCCGAACACCTATAAGTCAACGCAAAAAATATACGTCCCAACCACATAGCGAAAACGCTTAAAATTCTTCAAGCAATTAAAGCAAGAAGTAGACAACAACATTTTAGGTAATTATCCAACAAGAATATCATAAAGTTTCTTGTTTTTAATGACCTAAACAAATATTTAACTCCGAAATACATTTAGTGTTTTTTTTTTTTATTTTGTAATTCGGTATGTCCTGTATATGTAATCACCTCCCGCATAGAGCGTTTACTCGTTCGCGTGCATGTAATGATCCATACATTGCTGCATTGCTTGGCTAACTCAGCGCATATGAACAAATGACATTAATACGGAATTTTAAAACTATTAGATGCAGGTATCGAAAGTACTTGTACATAATAGACAGTAACCGTACGAATCGTGCATACGATTACTTAACAAAAAAAAAAAAACACTTAAAGCAATATCCGAGAAACTAAAGGAATTAAACAAACACGTATCACACATATTCATTTAGTTTTTTTTGAGCGTTGGTCATGTAATGATGATTGCAATATATATATATATATATATATATATATATATATATATATATATATATATATATATATATATATATATAACTTTATTTCTAAACTCAATATGGCTTAATGTACGCATATTATAAAGTATTTGCAAATTCCCTTCCAATTTTTTGAATTTTAATCACGTAAAAACGCACTTTATCTCCTGGTAATGAATCGATTGTTGCTATTTTTTCTGACGATTTAAGGGGAAAAATAGATTAACTTATTGATATCATAATTAAGTGATTGATTTTTTGCAACGAAACAGACATTCTCCAGATTTGTAAATATCAACTGCATTAAAGCAATAAAATTAGGGTGCTATTTTTCAAAACTAGGGTAACCAATGAAATATTACGAGGTTAATACAAGAGTGCTCAATACGGAGGTAGAGCAAGTTACATTTTCAATTTGTCTTTACATAAGTATTAATTTGTTGCTACACATCCATGAGCATGTTTCGGTCTTCTAGTAAAGTTGTTGCCTGATGAGGTCTCTAGTTACTAAATACTAGAAGACGGAAACATGCGGATGACTATGTAGCAACAAATTACTGCTTATATAAAAACAAATTGAATATATATATATATATATATATATATATATATTCAAAAATCGTAAGACTTCTAACGACGCTTGATCTCACTTACTCACCAGCACCTTATATATATATATATATATATATATATATATATATATATATATATATATAAGGTGCTATATATATATATATATATATATATATATATATATATATATATATATAAGGTGCTGGTGAGTGGTTGAGATCAAGGGTCGTTAGAAGTCTTACGATTTTTGAAGTGTGGCTAGACGTGTAAGTTTACAAGTGGAGATTCAAAATCTAATTATATTCACTATAGAATAAAAGTATATTTTCTCATCTGTATTATCGATTGTCTTTAGCGCTTGTTAAGATGGGTTCGTATTACGGTAAATGGCGCATGTATATTTCATTACTTTGAAGGAAGAGGGTTACAATGAACAAATATAGGCATTACGAATATACAAAATCGAATAGTCTCTACTTTTACATTTTTTTTTTTTTTTTGGAAGGACTTGATAAAAATATTTTACTACAGAAAAGAAAACTAGGACTTTGTAAAAAAAAAAAAACTATGAAATAGTATAAGAGTTTCTGCACATAAAGACATGTTTTCAGCTACGTCTCAATCTAACAAGTTTACAGAAAAGCTACATTCACATAAAATATTGCTTTCGAACGAACCCCGAAAGAAACTAGGTTTACTTCCAATCTAATTATATCATCTTACCTACAATTGTAGATTATGTATTTTCCTTCAAATAAAGTGTCAAATTCATAATTATTAGACATTCCGTTTAACTATATATCAGAATGAATACAGAATGCAAAAGTTAGCATAACAAATGGATTGCGTTATTCAAATAAATAACAGAATCTATTGCATGAAATTAATATTTGAAAAGGAGAAAAGAACCACCTAAAAGGTATCATCTGATGTGCTAATCTTTTTAACTATCTATATTTAAACATCTCTTCCTAACTATCTATATTTAAACATCTCTTTCTATCTATATTTGAACAGCTCTACTATTACATTGAAGTCACTTTGTGTGTGCGTGTGTGTGTGTGTGTGTGTGTGTGTGTGGCCGAGTAACTTGTTGAAGACCGTAGAGAGCATTTTTTACAAAAACTTTTGATCCCATAACATTAATAGCTCAAATCAAATTAAAAAGTGTGATCAAAAATTGCCGGAAGAGTTTGGTAGAGTTTTCAAAGCTCAAATAGTTTAACTTTGACCCCTTGACAGCCAAAATCTTCACCGAAAAACAATTAAAAAGATTTTCCCAAAAGGTCAAATCTCGAGTCCGTAGACTGAAAATTGACAGAGTAGTTTGGTAGGGAAACGTACGAATCGGATTGGTGAAAATAGCTGATAAGTGATAAAAATTGAGCAAAATTGACATATTGTAGGCGTAACTCGATGTAGATTGGTCTTGTTCGCATGCGCAAATATACATTTATTGATTATTTCACTTTATTTTTTTTTAATTTTTGAATGCGTAATTAGTTTCGATTCTAGCTCATAGCAGCCCAGTCATATTTTTGCTAACTTTCGAAATCACTACTCAGGTATGATTTTCTTCTTGCTACAAAGACCCTATTAACGGGCCCATCTTCATATCTTCATGAGACCGCTTTAAGACATTTAGTATAACACGTCTGCCGGTCACACCTCAGTGACCGGCAGATAGGGGTATATTGTTCGCATGCGCAAATATACATTTATTGATTAAATCACTTTATTTTTTTGGAATTTTTGAATGCGTAATGAGATAGAAGAATGAGGACGAGTAAGGCTTGGAAGCTACAATCTTTGTTTACGATTCTAGCTGATTGCATCCCAGTCATATTTTTGCTAACTTTCGAAACCACTACTATATAATAATGTAATAATCGTAGAGAGTTGATTATATAAAAATAAATACAAAATCAGCAAAAAACAATTAAATAAAATAATATTTAAGCGGATTTTACGACCGGCCAACGTTGGGCGAACATCCAGCGTATATATTAAAGTGACATTGTCTGTTTGTCTGGCTGTCTGTCTGTTTTCATGTAAGTAAAAACAAAAAGAGAATTAGTTAAATGAAAATGATATCAGATAAAACGGGGATCGAACCCTGTAGATAAGTTTTAAAGAACAATAGGTTTTAAATGGAATGTCCAGTAAATTGTTGATTCTGTTAAACAATTTAATAAATACAAATTTTGGGGGAAACTATTCACAATTCTTAGAAAAAATGCACAATAATTATAATTATTAATAAATAGGTTAAACTCCTTTGTGAAACAAAGAGAACAGAAATGTTATTTGTGAGTTACGTAAAATTAGGTTGGAGAAGGCATGTCATGCCATGTGTCTGATAGGCACGTGTGGTCATGTTGCTGTGACGTCATGACAGGAATTATTTCTCAATATAGGAAAGAGTTCGGAATTAATTAGGATCGGATCTGATCAGTCAGAGCGCAGAGAATCAGAGAGAATCGGACCGATTCTGGGTTAGAGTCAGACACCCTCTGGGAAGCGAGGGGTTTAGAGGTAACCATGTAAACAGCTTTGAATTCCTGAAGTGAAGCAATCATTTCCGACCGGTCGAAGAATAAAAATCATGTGTTTTTTATAACTGCCGTCTTTCTGTGTTCATCAATCCACCGAGAAAAGGTAATGTGTTTATATACAGTACTACTGTCACTCTGTCTCCTCTCTAAATGAACATTTAAAATATGTGTGTTGTCAACTGCAAGGGGCATTTAATAATATATGTACAGGCTGTCACGTAAATAATACGTACCCACTCTGTCTCTTTATATATACCCTGTTTATGTCTCCAATATGCTATCTCAATAAACATGAACATCTAAGACATATGAACACTCAACAACATGAACACTCTAAGACTCTAACTAACATGAACAACAACAAATATATAAGTCGTCATCTAAATAAGAACAATGCAACATATACGCATATTTGGTGAACGTCACTAGTCCACTCATGCAAGGGTGGGTTTGAAAAAAGAAACTTCAGTTACCACGGATAATCAACGTGTGTGGGTCTAGTATATAATACCACGAAAATAAAAAAATAGGCGATTTGAAAAAAATAACTAAAAAAAAGAGAAAAAAAAGAAAAAACGAACACACATACACACAATGGAACAAAAGCATACAAGAAAAAATAAATAAAAAAGGCCGATATGCCGCAAAAGAAAACCGTAGTAATGAATGAAAAAAAAAATAAACAGTTGTAAAAACAAGTCACCATGCGTAATTCATTGATAAATGAATTGTTAAAAAAATCCATTGATAAATGAATTGTTAAAAAAATCCATTGATAAATTAATTGTTAAAAAAAATTCATTGATAAATGAATTGTTACAAAAAATAAACACATAGTCACACATGAAGAGATTGGGGTCATCCATTATTGTTTTGAAATTTGTACGGAGTGTCAGTTAGAAAATCTGTGTCAATATGAAATTGTTTGGACGAATTGTTGAATTTAATCTGTCGATCAAACAGGAATTTTTCAAAGGTCGCATGTATTGTTTGAAACTTTCCTAGTCCCACATTATACTATTATTTTTGTCTACCTGGAAAAATACATTTTCACCAAGTAAATACCTCTTTTTAGGAACTATAGTATTTGGAAAGGCATTTTTGTGTTCATAGTTGAACCTTTCAGCTTTTTGTGTGTTTTATTTGTTTTGTTTTTGAAAAAGGGACAATTTTTTTTGGACAGACTTTGTTGAATTTTTGTTTGATACATAAAAGTTTTTTATATATAATAAGTCTGACAACACTGAATGTGTTTTTCAGAGAAATGGCAAGCTCAGACTTTTTTTCATCAATGGTCAGTGTGTTGCTGGAGAGTTCAATCGCAGTTAAGTCAATTTAGTAGTGAGGGTGCTCTTGGTCTATTTGCTGAAGATTTTTATTGTTTTTTTTTATGACTTTCTTTCTTTTTTGATGTGTGTGTATGCGTGCGCCAGTGCGTGGCTGCGTGTTAAGGCGAGAGTTGTCCGTTGTGCGTTCGTTTGCGTGAATGCGTGTGTGTGTGTGTTTCTCCAATTCCCAATCCAAACACACATACATACAAGTAGTCAGTCATCCAAACATGAGTGTACGCACACACATAAACAAAAAGGAAAATAGATAAAAAGGAAAATAGATAATAGATGATATATATACACACGTACACACGCATACAATAATATATATATATATATATATATATATACATATATATATATATATATATATATATATATATATACTTTGAAGCAGTAAACTTTTCAGAAAATATAGTACCCGTATACACATGTTTGAGTTTCTGTATGAATTAAAATATAATATTTATGCCTATTTTACGACCGGGCAACGCCGGGCGGATTGCTAGTAGTTGGATAAAATAACAAGCAATCACGACTAAAAATGTAATACGTGTAAAAATGATGCCCCGGTTATTTTTTCCGGTGTTGCTTAACCTTGTATGCTTAATATAACATCTTAAATGTTTCGGCACATAAAAAATACAAATAAAAAATATAATTACTTATGAATTTACATAAAACAACCTAATACTTTACTAATCCGATTTCTACAAAACCTGATGCGAATCCGTTAATTAAATAGAATTGGTTTGAAGCCAAAATAAAATAAATAAATAATTGGCTACTGTGCAAAAAATGACTAACCCTATCCCTGTCTGGAAATGTGCTCTTTGTGAAGCAATATTTTTCTGCCTTGTCTATTTGGCTTGAACATTTTTTTTTGATGAAATCAAATCCGGAACTATTGCTAACTACATTCCATAACACTTTGCTGACGGCGTCTGAATGTATTACACAGCAAATGATGGTTATGTAGAGAGTAAACCACGAAGGAATTTACGTCTATGTACTTTTTGGTGTTCATCCAAAACACTTTTAAACGGCGCTATCGGCAATGTCCAGGATGGACTTTTAAAGTTGCTCTTTGTTTGTTTGTTCTTGTTTATTTATTTATTTATTTTTTGTGTTTATTTTTTTGTTAATGAGTTGCCACTTTAATTTAAGTGTATAAAGACACTTAAAAACACGTTTGAAAACACACATACAGATACACACATACACGCACACACATACACACACACATATTTAGAGAGAGAGAGCGAGAGAACGCGAGAGAAAGAGAGGGTGCGTCCGGTGTTTGAGAACATTTATTGTATTTCGAAGGATATAAAAAAACACATCTGTAATTAAATAAAAAGTACATTGATACATAAGCGATATTCTTATATAATAACTTATATCAATGAAATCTACCTTAACTTAAAGGACAGCTTCTATTGGACGCCTAAATCTTTGGAAGGAGCGTATAATATGGTCCTATTCGATGTCGTCCATTATGGACTATGGATGCTTTCAAGGTATCATTGGTGTTGTAAGTATATTCACTAACATCTCTTACAACAACGCCCCACACATAATGACCAAACGGATTAAAGTCTGGAGATCTTAGAAACCATAATTTGGGGGTAATGTGATCATATGTTCCGCTAACTATTCCTAAGTGATTTTAGCCTTCTCTGGTAGTGCAGAGCCTCTTGGATCTCACGAAATGATTTTATTTGGTGGACTTAGACAATAAAATTTATATCGAAGATTTTCATGGGCAATCTTTCGAATTGTGGCTTCACAGGTACCAAGGTATATATATATATATATATATATATATATATATATATATATATATATATATATATATATATTCTAGGATAAGCAATTGTAGTGAGTAAATGTAACTGTTTACCTTCGAAAAAATAATAAAAAAACATATTTTGCTCTTATAATCTAACAACTTCGATGAGTTCATTAGTTTCTACTTTTGAATGTCTCTAGCATGGACATATATATATATATATATATATATATGTATATATATATATAAGAGCAAATAGTTAATAAAACATGTTAAAAACACTTTGAAAAAGAGTTAAAAACATAATTAATTTGAAAAAGGAAACACTAAATAAGTGGATAGTCCTTAATCCGCGGAGTTTCGAAGAGATACTTTTCCTCTCATCAGAGGGTAGGAATTAGCAAAATGCGGGATCGGATTTTGCATGCAAAAGTATTTGGTGAAACTACAAGTAGGTCAAAGATCTTACTTGATAACAAAAAGTGAAGCAGAGGGAATAGGGTGAGGAAACGGGTGATTTTACGTGAATGGATAGTCTGGTTAAAGGTATTCAATGACAGTAAAATCCAAAAATATAAATCCAAGAAAGTTAGTTAAATTTCCATTGGCACAAGTAAAATCCAAGGAAATCGCGTAATTGGAAGATGTCCAAAATAATCGAAAAGGCCGAAATCCGTGGAATAATTCACAAATATGTACAAGGAAAAGGGAAAAGAATTCCAATAATATTATTAAAAGAGAAATAAGATATGCGTTAAACTCGGCTGCCGAGACAAAGTGTAATTAAGAATATATATATATATATATATTATATATATATATATATATATATATATATATATATATATATATATATATATATATATATATATATATATACTTTCCTGTATACGTTTCTGCGGTGATTCTTTTTAGAAAACTGTGTCATCAAGCCGAACATAATTCTTATGGAACAAATTCATGAACGATCCATTTTTATACAAAAAAGAGGTTTATTTAATCTTTACCCTTTTTACACCTTTGTGGTTCTCCATTTCATTTTATAATTATGAAAAAAACATTTTGTATAAAAATGTTAAATATTCTGGAGTTTGGTTATTGTTGTAGACCCGTGCTAGGGGTCACAAATGAAAGAAACTTCAAGTAGTGTAAAGTGTATAAAATATAATATGTATTTATCATAAAGAATATAGGAGCCACTAAAGTGGTATGAAAGGAACGTGTTCGTAGCATGCGGTAAAATATGGTATGAATGTCTCCATTTAGTCTCTGAAACCAGTGTTACTGATAGGACTGGTTTATTCCAGCTAGTTCTCAAATAGGTGTGATTTAAATCCCACAACAACCCCTCCCGAGCTTTTCATTCCCCTGGGATGATCGTATAGCTCTTTCTCCTGGGGTTTATCTCTATCGAGTCGGTCATTTTCCTTTTCCTGGAGAACCGGCGTTGTCCGGCTGCTTGTGGTGTGGCCAAGTCCAACGTGTAATATATCTGGTCTATTACTTCTTGTTCAGCAGGCGGTAGTCTTTCGTCATCAATTATACGTTTCCGAATTTGGCTTAAATATTTCTTGTGCGTAAATCTTGGACATTCGATGATGTAGACGATCTGTCCTGTCCTTTTTTGGACCTTTCCTTGTTCCCACATTGTACTATTATTTTTGCTTACCTGGAATGAGGTAAGTAAATACCTCTTTTTAGGAACTATAGTATTTGGCGGTTTCATCTGTTTTGAGAAAAGTTTCTCGAAGACCGACCTAATTTTCCTCGCTACAGATCTTTTAATTTGGCGTAATTCGGTAAACTTGTAAAAACTGTTGTAACGCCTTTTCTGAGGGCGTTCCTTTAGCCTTCTTCAGGGCTCTTTTCAACGTGTCTACAAACCTCTCTGCCTGACCGTTCGCTCGAGGACGATAGGTTGGCCTCGTTATGTGGTTAACCTGGAAATCCTCGCAGAAGCTTTTAAAATCTGCTGAAGCGAATTGTGTGTCATTGTCTGACACTAGACAATCAACCACACCAAACCTAGCGAACAATTCGTGAAGAGCATTGATTGTAAAATCTGTTGTTGGACTTTTACATCGAAATACCTCAGACCATTTTGAAAAACCGTCTACCACTATTAAATGGTAGTTTCCATCCAGTGGGTCTGTGCATTCTACGTGTATTCTTTGCCATGGGTGGTCCGCTTTAGGCCACGGGATAAATTGTATTAGAGGCGCTTTTGTAGCCAATGCGCATCCCTTTCACAACTTTACCGTGCCTTTTATATCAGTGTCCATACTCTTCCAGTAAAAGTAGGACTTCATGAGGCTCTTCATTCGCGCAGCCCCAGGGTGCCTCGTATGAAAATCCTTTAGAATTTTCTTTTGTAGTGTAGCTGGGATTACTACTCTTTCTCGGTACAACAGTATCTCATTACACATAGAATAAGCTTCCGCCGCCGATTCATCCGATTTATTTTTTATATCATTTCTTTGATGAAACTATCTTCTTCAGCCTCCCTTATTATATCTTCCAAAGTGACTGGTAGTTCCTTGATCGTATTGCACAGTATTTGTGTATAGTCCTTTTCACTTTGTAGTGACGCTATTACTGTGTCGTCTAGTGCTTCCCTTAATTTCGCGATTAATCGCGACAATCCGTCTGCGTGACTTAACTTCGGAGATGTAAGAAATTCCATACTGAAATCGTAATTCAGTAGAATGGTCCCCTATCTTTGCAGTCTGTTGGCTATGTAAGCTGGCAGACCTTTTTTTAGATCCAAAGATGGTTATAAGCGGCTTATGGGCAGGTTGCAATTTTAAGTTACGACAGTGTAAAAATTTTGTAACACCGAATATGATCCGCAGTGCTTTCCTTTCGATTTGGGAGTAATTCTTCTCGATAGGAAGTAAAGTTCTTGACGCATGGGCGATCGGTTTAGTGGACTCATTAAGCATTTTGTGTAGAATACACGCCCCGATCCTATAAGAACTTGTGTCAGTTGCGACAATAATCGTTTGTTTCGGGTTGAAATGATTCAGGGATAAATCTGACGTTAATACATCTTTTAATTTCTTAAACGCTGCCTGGCACTCAGGCATCCAGTCCCATTTTTTGTCTTTTTTAGTGGTACATTCAATGGCGCACGCAATTCATGCATGTTCTTAATGAACGTTTGATAATAGTTCGCGAGCCTTAATGACTCTGCAATGCAGTTACATCATGAGGTCCTAGCATGTCTTTTACAGCTGTGGATAGGGTTTCCTTCCGTCCTTATCTATGGTATGACTCATCTATTTAATTCGTTTAAAAAAAATTGCATTTTGCTTCCTTCAATCTTTTATTCTGTCAAACACTTGAAATACATGATCTCTATGTTGTTCAACATTTTGACTACGCATAAGAATATCGTCTAGATATCCTATTGCGAAATACAAACTGTTTAGCAAAGTATCTATTACTTGTTAAAAAATTGCATGTGCAATTTTTATACAAAATGCTAATCTATTGAATTTATAAAGTCCTTTGTGCGTTAAGATACACAAAAGTTTCGATCTATCTTTCTCTACTGGTATTTGTAGGTACGCCTCGCTTAAGTCTATTTTAGAAAATTATTTTCCGCCATTTAACTTAGCGAATATTTCGTCTGGGTTTGGTAGCGGGTAGTGATGGTCCTTGAGCGGAGCATTCAATCCGGTCGGAAAGTCCGCGCATACCCTAATCTCTTTAGATTTTTTTTCACGTATACGCTGGGGCTACCCACTTACTATAGTTAATAGGGGTTAAAATCTCAGTGTTAACTGGTCATTCCATTTTTTTCCAGTTTTTTCCCTCGACGCGAACGGTACGCTTCGTGGCTTTTTGAATATTGGTTTTGCTTCATCCAGCAATTCGAATCTCGCCTTTATTTTTGTGCAGCATCTAAGCTATTCGGAGAAAACACTTGGGAAAGATTTTTTGAGACCCTTTTTGAGTTTGTCGGCTTCAGTCGTTAGGTTTTCGACTTTGTGACGAAAATCACTCATTGGCGAGTCCCATAATTCAAATTCTTGAATCCAATCGGTCCCGAATAAGTTCGTTGTGTTCCTTAGAACGAACACTTTTAGCTTTTTTTGTTCTTTTTAGTGACACATTAATAACTAGCTCACCCTCAAAATTTATTTTTCACCAGTTACCGATCTTGCGGCTTTATTCCTCTTTGTCATCGTGGGCTTTTCCTATTGTCTTTCACGTGTGAAAATTTATAATTGATAAATCCGACCCTGAATCGAGCTGCAGTTTTACTTCTTTATTTCATATTCTCACCGTAACATACTTCCTTATGTTCTCTGTTGGTGAAAGGTCAATTTTGCAGTTTTTACGTAGCTTTTTTTTTTGCTACTGTTGCTCTGCAATATGAGGCCTTGTTCCCTGCTCGCTTGCATAGGTTACATCTTATTTTGCTTTGGGACTGACATGCATTG
>NC_136495.1:128923673-128926173 GCF_053919585.1 Euprymna scolopes
TCAACCAGAACTGACTATCAAGATTTCACCCCAACACAAAACTAATCGTTCTAAGAATCTTTTTTTTCTTATCTCAAGTATTAGCAAACACACACATACACATTCACACGCATTCACGATTCACTGGATTAAATTCTATGAACAAAAGCTAAATTAAATTATATATATATATGATTTCATACCTTCGTGATATCAGAAGTATGGTCAAATATAAACAGCACGTTACTATAAAGGGGTAGTCTTTGCTTCGTTGTCTTTAATGGCTCGTTTAGGTTGCGACGTTGATGAATTGTTTAAATAATCTCTCTCTCTCTCTCTCTCTCTATATATATATATATATATATATATATATATATATATATATATATATACATATATATATATATATATATATATATATATATATATATATATATATATATATATTACAATAGAAAAATGCGAGCATGAAAAGCAATATGGTTAAGCTTAAACATGGAAAAAGTACAGGACTAGTTGTTAAACTGGAAAAGAAAGGGACAAGATATTATAGTAAAAAATATATAAAATTTATAACTTAAATACTGCAGCATGAATGATTGATTATATAATGTTAAATTTAATTTTAAAAAAATCTAATGCTGCAACAGTTTAAGTTAAAAAATTTTTTATATTTTTACTAGGATATCTTGTCTTTTTCTTTTCCAGTTTTAACAACTAGTCCTTTACTTCTCCATGTTTTAGATTAACCATATTACTTTTCATGCTTGTATCTTTCTATTGTAATCCATGAGTTTTCTAGGCTTACAGTAAATTCACTTGTTCTTTGTTTAATTTCAGTCTTATTTTTTGGCCCCCATAAATATAAAATACACATATGTAATAACAGCGCACTGCACTCCAATAAAATCCCCCAATTATCGCGCTTTCATGCTTTCATTCCATCTATTTCACTTGTTACTTCTCTTCTCGCAACATCATTGAATTAGTAGCAATAGTAGTCGCTGAAGCGACGTGGTTACTATGGAAACCAATCATAAAGAGCGTCGCTCACCTTCTTACGTTCTTTTACAATTTTGAACACCACTAAATTTATTAGAACATTTTTATAGTGAACTAGAATGGAATATTTTTCCACAATTATTACTGAGAAGGTGATATATAAACTGTAATAATTGTTTGAAATTTAGTTGAAAAATGACTGGTAAAGCTGTAGACCAGTTCTAAATGACAAAAATGACTAAAACTGCCACTTAACCATATGTTCAAACACTACTGTGTTTTAATTATATATATTAGTCCTCGCGCGAAAGAGCAGGACACAAAATGTTTTAAATAATAATACCAGAATAACAATAACAAAGACTTTCGCTGGCGAGGACTACTACTGACCGTAACCAGTTATACATCTCTTTAGAAATGTTCATCTCTATTTTTCTCGTTATGTACTGAATATTTGTTAATGAAACCTATATGAAATGTGTGCCTTATTGAATTTTAAAGATTTTCTATTCTGAAAGAAGTTTAAAAAATTTAATCTAAAAAAAGTTATTTTTAAGTTTTTGTTTAAAAAAATCAGATTTTCTCATTATTTAGACATGTCTTACAAAAGGGGGTCTGCAAAACTTGAGTTATGGTGTGAGGAGAAATACAAAGTGAAACAGAGAGAATATTCAGACCTGTAATAATACAAAGAGGGATTGCAAATATGAGTTTTGGTGTAAGGAGAAATACAAACAGAAAGAGAGAGAATATTCAGGCCTGTGATAATACAAAGAGGGGGTTGCAAAAATGAGTTGTGGTGTGAGAAGAAATACAAACTGAAATAGAGAGAAGGAGAGTTTAAAAATATCATCTTAAAAAGATAAGATACAAGTTAGAAAAGCATTTAATCCAAGGCATGAAAATTGTTAAACAAAATGTTTTTACTATATGCTTTAAAAATAAAGGTACAAGATTCAATTTGAAATTTATTTATCTTCAAAGTGCACTTTTATAAATTTTCCAAAGTTAAATATCAAAATATAATTTAAATTGAATAAAAAAAATGACCTTGAATTTATTTTATGTAATGTAGATTTTAGTGCACTTTAAAAACATCATCTTTCATCTAGCAATTAATGATATAGATATAAAATGTTCAAGGGTTTTTTTTAAGTGCAACAGAATGTACATTACATAAAATGCATTCAAAGTAATTTTTTGATTCAATTTAAATTAATTTTTTATAAATTATTTTGTAAATTTATAAAAGTGCTCTTTGAAGATAAATAAATTTCAAATTGAATCTTGTACTTTTATTTTTAAAGCCTATTTTAGTAAAAACATTTTGTTTAACAATTTTCATGCCTTGGATGAAATGCTTTTCTAACTTCTTTATATCTATATATATATATATATATATATATATATATATATATATATTTATAATACTAATGAATGTATGTGTGTGAGTCCGTTAAAAGAATTTATAAGTGTTATTAAACTACGATGTAAAAATTACGAAGTTTACAAATTATTT
>NC_136495.1:128931173-129111173 GCF_053919585.1 Euprymna scolopes
TAAAATACCTTTAGAAACACTAGTTTTGATATTTTTATTTTTACACCAGAAAGCTTTAGACTTTGAAAAGTCTATATATTTACCTTTTTCCACCTTCAAAAGCTAAATCCACAGTAGCATTTAATTCTTTTATAATTTTTTCGTGCGGAATTTTAGTATATATCGTACTAAAATTATAAGTAGCTATAGATTTTGCTTTTATTCTGGAATGTATTTTATCTCATTTTTCTTTCACTGGTTGGGAATTATTTACTACCCAAAATAGATTTATATTACTATAGAATTTACTTTTCAGGTGAAAATTATTTATCTGATTTATAATTAATTTAAATATTTTAGATATAGCTTTACTTAAAGGTTTAGTGATGCACGTCTTTGAACCTACAATATATCTAGCACCAACTGGATTTTTATGCATTTTAGGTATCCAATACATACATTAATATATATATATATATATATATATATATATATATATATATATATAATGAAGCCAGAGTTGGCTTCTGTTGCCGGGTTCGAATCAGTCGACTGGTATAATCGTCACACAATTCACTGATGATTCCTAAAAGAATGAAACACCAGTGTCTGTAGGTATTTAATAATTATTACAGTAGCAAATTATATATATATATATATATATATATATATATATATATATATATATATATATATATATATATATATATACCATCACATACAACCTTGCGCTGCCCAGGTCTTAGGCACCATTGAAGTAAATACTGAGAACTACGAATTGATACATAAAATATACCATCTCTAAATCTTCTGTGAATACATGAAATCATCCATAATATATATGTATGCATATATCCACACGCATACATATATATATATATATATATATATATATATATATATATATATATATATATATATATATATAAAGAGATAGATGTAGATATATACATATAGTTTAATTTTTCAATTAAAACATTAGTTAGTTCGTTTTTACCATTGATCATAGATTTTTTAAAAATACCGTAAAGTTTTTTATAATAATCTTTTTAATAAACTTAGACAAAATCCAAGTGCACTAGAGTATATATAATGTAATATAATACTCCTCTCTTTCTCTCTCTCTCTCTATGTCTCTCGGTTTTTCTCTTTCTCTTCTTCTTCCTCTTTTATACACACAAACATACATACATTTTTTATGTACAAGCCATCGAACAGTAGAGTAATTTTTTTTTAAGGCAAAGCCGTTTCTCTTTAAGTTTTCGCATATATTGTAGCGAAGCTTGGACAGATAAACATGTCTGTTTTTTTATGAACTAATATTTAGTACAAGTATATTATTGACTTATATTGTTTATTCTTTTGTAGTGAATGCCAGGATTAGTTATAATTATCGGCGATAAGTCTGGGAGAATCTCCATCTTCGTAAGATATTTACAACTTTTCTTCCTTTATTGTTGCGATTGTACGCCAATATGTGCGTCACGGTAAATGTTCAAGCAGTGAACTCATGAATATTGTCTGATCAGCGTTTTCCTCAATCTGTTGACATTTCTCTCTAAAATATCATTGTTGAAGAGCGTTAACGCAGGATTTCGCTTTTTATTTTTGTGTGCTTTACAGAAACAAAATTATTGTCGAGCTATAGAATTCCGAAACAAGATCACAATGATAAAATATTTATCATATACAATTACTTGAATATAAGTTGCTAATTCATATGAAACTCGGAGATCTTTCGGGTGCATATAAAGCGTTTTTAATTTACCAAAACATACCTGAATGCATTAGAACGTCTCCTACGGTTCCATAAGTCCTACTTTTTTTATCGTACCTAAAGTACTCATTTTCAAGTTTCATCACTATGAAGTAATTTTAATGTAACGTAGCAACACGTGATGTCGTACATCTACTCATATAGAGTTTTATTTATCTTTGAAATTATACAAAAGAAAGTCTACAATATAGTAAACTAGCATGGGTGCCCGGCGTTGCCCGGGTGTTTAGAGGTGTATGCTGAGCAAAAAAAAAGGGGGGTAATTTTTTAAACTTTGACCCCTATTATGACCCCTGAAAATTTATTGTTTTGGCCTCAAATCAAGTTATTACGTTAGATCCATGTCCACGGAACCTATATCTAAAATTTCAAGTGTCTAGACCCAAAATTGTCGGAGGAGTTTGGTAGAGTTCTTAAAGGTCAAATCGTTGAAATTTGACCCCTTAATAGCCAAATTTCTGGCAGACACCCGTCACATCGATTTTCCCAAATCTCAGTACCCGGTATTTCAAATTTCGAGTCTATAGACTAAAAATTGACAGAGTTATTGCGTAGGGAAATGTACACAGACAGACAGACACACAGACACACAGACAGACAGACAGACAGACACGTTCACTTTTATAGATATAGTAAATTATTTTATAAAAATTATACGTGACACAGGACCAAAAATGGTCGACTCTCATCCTAGTGGTCAATTTTTAATGTAGTTTCAGTCAATAAAATATCACATAAATATATTGTGTAAAACTGACTTAAACTTATCCACAATTGTGTGACATTTTTTTTTTATAATATACGTACAAATTTATCAATTGAGAGACTGGAGTGAGAGAAACAACAGAGATTACTTACAAATAAAATGCTAAGTCTGACTAAGTGTGAATTGCTTACTGCTGTTTATTATAAAGGAGAATTTTTTAATGAATATAAAAGAGAAACAACTGGATGGGATTCATGGGAATGTGTAGTGTGTTGACCTACAGTATAAGTCCTATTTTTGCTGGTTCCCCCATTAGCTTTCTACATAAAGTCTTTCTAGACCGTCCAACGTGATTGATCACCGGCAGAAACCTGATTGCAGCTCGGCATTCATTTAAAAACCGCCATTGCCTCTTTGATCTACGTCGGAATTCAACCAATGAGTCTAGGGATGAGGTTTGTAACTGCAGTCTCAACCTCAGAGTCCCACGCAAATTCCTTTATCAAGATTTTGAACAGAGATGACAATCTCGTATCCTTCTAATGCCATCTACCCCTTCATGCAGACGTTCTGTGTTAACCTGTCTACACACTAACAGCTTGTTATCCTGCACCAAAATTTAGAAAAGCTGAAGCGTAAGTTTGTCAAACGGTCCGCGGATAGAATTAGTACAGTGGCTTCGTAAAGGATGAGAGATAAACTTAAGCGTTTCACGCCACAGCTCTACATTTATAGAGAGTTCCTTCGAAGCAAAATCCTCACTGACGTCACCATTTTCGACTGTACTTGTAGCTAGTTCATTTTAAGCTGGGACTCGGTTGAAACCATACGCCAAACTCTGAACCTAGCCATTCGACTAGTTAAAAGACCCGGAAGCGCAGCCGCGTCACCCCACTCAACCAAAGTCCATTTATGGGTTTACTTGTGTTAACTACAATCCCAGTGATTTCTTTGTACCGTTTGATTGCCTTTGTTACCGCGATAATGTCTTGAAAGCGTGATATGAACACTCTAACATCATAAAGTCGTAAGGCTGGTCTCGTATTCCTGCCTATCAATTTACGTAGGTTTCAGCATAAAGACATAAAATAGTAGCGAAAGGAGGCAACCATGACGCATCGATCTAGAAACAGCGAACGTTTCCGACTGAATCTGTTTATTTGTATCAGTGTCGTCGGTTGGCTACACAAAATGGAGATCCATTTCCGAAAGTCTGGAGTAAAAGCAACTGATTAAAGAGAAGATTCCAGGACACGATTGTCCACACTGTCGAATTCTTTCGACTGGTCTAAATTGTAACACTTCCGTCTTTTAATCTGTCTGTAACCGAGTCGATCAGATACAAACTGTGTTAATTTTATTAGTCGGAATAAAATTCTCATCTTGAGTGTGAAGTTCCTAAGGTATCGGCCGATGCAACCCCGAACCTTCTTCGTGTCTATCTTGTAAAATTCGGGTACCTTTTTGTCTGACTCGGAAACATCTGGAGAAGATTGGATGTTGCGTCGACTACAACGCTGTAAAGATAAAACTCAAGATTAGAATAGTATCCCGAACAATCAATGTATTACAAATGACCAATCCTCATCTAAAAATATTCTCTTCACAGTATAGTTTTGATCGAGTTCCGCCAGGTCATTAATCAATCAATCAATCTATCAATCAATAAGAGTTTTATCTCTCAATGAGGAATTCCTCCCTGGACTTTAGCTATCTCTGTCCCAAGCTATCCGCTGCCATGTGGGTCCCATGTGTTGTATCAGGTAGTCCCTCTATTTTGTCCTTGGTCTTCTCGTCGGCCTCGCATGTTCACGAGGTGTCCGTTTCATTGTCCTGATAGACCATCTGTTGTCATGTTGT
The DNA here is from genome assembly GCF_053919585.1 of Euprymna scolopes. Taxonomy (NCBI): domain Eukaryota; kingdom Metazoa; phylum Mollusca; class Cephalopoda; order Sepiida; family Sepiolidae; genus Euprymna; species Euprymna scolopes. The sequence continues at coordinate 128,935,496 of NC_136495.1, forward strand.
CTCGCTACGTGCCCTGTCTATCTGTGTTTTGGTGTTTTGATGGCAGTATTGATGTCAATAAGTCACCAATAACGACTTGCAAATAATTCCCAAGAACTTTTGCGAATACTTTTCCTCTGTGTTTAACAGTTACAGGTATAACTCCCCACATAGAATACTCAGGGTAAATCTGATCACAACAAGCGTTTTTGTCTTTGTGGTTTTATGCTTTGTTATTAGGATGAAATAAATGTGTTTAATGTTTCATTTTTTCATTTTGCTAGAAAAGTAATTATCAGCAGGCAGTGTATACAAAACGATAGTCTGTGAATAAAATAATCACCTCATTTTATCTTAATTTTAATGACAAGGCACATCGCTAATTGGACGTAATGAGCAATTATTTGTGACCCGTTTATCGGGGATGTTTATTTACCTTACATTTAAACTTCTGCATGTCATTACAGTCAGAAAAGCAGAGAGTAAAGAGGGGATCCAATGTCTAACTTTCAGAAGGGAAAAACTATTTCAGTAGAAGGATTTCTGTCATTTAGAGATATCTACAGTCAATAGGGTGAAATTTTCTTGCTAAAGGGAGTTGGGAGTATTATGTCAATGAATAACAAGTGCAATGAGTTTATCGGAGCACATTCTATTAAAAGAAATTGTGATACAGGCACAGGTATATAACATCAGAGTGATCAGAAAGGATTTAGGTTTAACTGACAGTGCATGACCTATCACACACACACACACACACACACACATATATATATATATATATTATTATTATTATTATTATTATTATTATTGTTATTATTATTATTAAATGCATACAGGCATTAGTGTTTCACCCTTTCGGAATCATCAGTGCAGGCTGTCACGATTAACGCTAGTGCGATATATATATATATATATATATATATATATATATATATATATATATTCACACATACAATGTTTATTAATTAGTTATATGAAAATAAGCCCTTCTTGGCTGCTTAATGTTAAAATCCATTCCGATTAAGTTATGTTCGTTTTTACAAAATATACATAATATTTTCATTGTGGATTAATAATTTGCATTATTTTATATATTCGGCTAACGTAATCCCTGAACTTCCTCGAGTGCATTTTCCCCAAAATTAGAAACTTATAAGACGAGATTCTGGGCGAGATTCGGGTAGATTGTTTTGATATCGTCGCCAATCGCCCGGTAGAAGTATTAATTTATGTAGTTTTTCTTAATATCGCCTGGAGTAAGGATTGAACTTTCAACCATTAGAAGACCGTTCATTCCAACTGAGTGTCAACCAAATGTTTCAATGTTTAGACTATGAGTCCTGAATATGATTACATCGGCGAAAACATTTGGAATGTAACAATTAACTCTACTAATTGTAGAAATATATATATATATACATATATATATATATATATATATATATATATATATATATATATATATATATATTACTTATTAATATAAATTACGGTATAAAATACAGTAAAACTCCATTAATTTGAACTTCCTCTTAAGTTGGACTTCCTTTCATTTGGAATTCCTCTCATTCGGACTTCTTCTAAACCTTGACTTTCTCAAAACTTGAAGTGTCTCGTCATTGAAATTGTATTAGCATATTTGATGCGAAGTTGGAGTAAACGGTTTACATGGTTTAGTCAGATATTGCGCAGAAATGTTAATATTGGTACTATGTAATTAATGTAGATTAGCTATTGATAATTAATTTACACTAACTGTAATTTTTTTCAGATTGCTATATTTAAAATAGTGTAAAACAACCCATCACAATGGCTTGCAACTCTAAAATCAGAGAATACATATGGGCTAGAAAAAAAATCTTGAAACCAAACGGTTACCGACCAACCATGCTGTTCTGAAATCACTTAATGCAAATGATGTTGAAATGTGGATGCAACAAAATGAGGAAACTACTGATCAATATCCTGAAGGCAGTAATGGTGATAAAATAGCGACAGCTACCATTCTCTTGTCCCTAATGTAAATAACCAAGAACACTCTGATGAAGCAATATCATGGTATGATGCAGAAAAGTCTATGGAGACGGCTATAAAATTTCTAGAAAAAAATTCTTACTTTAGTTACAACTATGTTTTGCAAGCAATGCCACTCCGAACAGATATAATCATAAAGAAGCTACAGAACCAAGAAATTGTAGATTTTCGTGATCGCTTACGGAATACAATGGCAGCGCCAGAGAGCTCAATCGATGAAAATAGAAACTGCAACGAGACTCATTCAATGAATAAATAAAATAAACTGTATTTTTCATAAATGTATGCTTTCTGTTGATGATAACTTACGTAATAAATACCTAACAAGTAAGAGTAGATTTAATTTATTTTCAATGTTTTTGGTAATAATATGTAACAATTCTTACTTGCAATACATCGTAAACTCAACGTAATATATAGTTGAAGTATCATATAGCAATGAATTTTATTAACTATTTCTTAATTCTTAGAAAATTCAAGTTAACTGAGTCACATTTTTTTTTGTCATGAAACTTAAACAGCATCCTCTAATTTGAACGAAGCGAACGTTCAAATTATAGGAGTTATACTGTACTTATACATATATTTTTCGGCTTAGATTGCTGTTATGTGACACAAACAGTAATTAACATGAACATATAATTTAATGAAGTATAACCATACAAGTCATGTCATTGGATTAATAGTGTTACACCTGATCTGAATTAATTATCGAAATCTATTGAAATTAGTTGGCGGAATATGGCTTCTTATATGCAATACATGCTAGAGAATATTCATTTCCATGCAGATATTGGCGCGTGATATACGTATATCTTGACACGACTGCATATTTTCTTTAGAAAGTCCGCAGGCAATTTTCCGATAGTCGATGCTAGATTGGAACAGATTTAGAACAACAGCAGTGATTCTTATTCAAGAAGACATCAAGTTTAATCAAACCAGATGAGACTTATCAGATTCCTAGTATTACCTGCAAATAACTAGAAATAACTTGCCGATGTGTAAACTTTATCACTCTCTTGTAGGTGCTAATATATATATATATATATATATATATATATATATATATATATATATATGGGTGTGTGTTAGTGTGTGTGTGTGTCTGTTGCATTTAGAGAAAAATACGTAATTAGAGTATAATTTACCATCTTTCTAACATATCCTGGATCTTAGTTTGAACGCAATGATGGTCACACTAATAATTAAGTACGAAGAATGTAAAACTACATGATTTACATTGACAGCTTGTTTTCTCTTCTAGCTGTAAGTAGGAATTTCATAGAAAAATATACACATTTTTAAAGACATTAAGAAATACATACATAAAATAATGTTGAAATATTATAGGAAATATCGCCAAAAATTACAGTTCATTATATTCATCAATATTCTTGAATGTTATTGGAATCCAATTTATCCCCACTATATAACAGACCATACCAATCGTACTTTCTGAACACCTTTACTTATACAATATTTATTACAAGGACTTTTTGCTTCTTTATGAAAAATGCTTAACTTGCCACTCTTTTTGGGTTAAGCCAAATTTAAATTATTTTGTCTTTTTTTTCAAATTAATTTTTACCACTATTAAGAGATGTGTTGACCTTCTGTTTCTGATATAGCAGATTAGTGTTTTGCAGTAGGAGTACGGTACGTTAGCTAGTTTACCTATGTAGTTTGCATGGTTATACTAAATATATATAAATGAAATATTTGACAGATAATGAAATGTATGTAACAATAATAAGCAAACCAAATTGAATGTTTGAAAAAATGGGCAGTTCAATAAAGCCAGTGCAAATATTTGGAGCAAATATAAAAAAAAATAAACAATAAATGAAAGTTATAGAAATAGAATATTTCGCATTTCACAAATGACAGTACGTTTGAATTACTAATTTGAATTGTAATGGAAGAAAAGAAATATGCGCATGCCATAGATGACAATCACTTTGAATTAAGAAGTTACAATAACTGAAGTTAGCCTTATTTGCAAAACACAGTATTATGAAATCAATTTATTATAGAACTCCAAGTTGATGGCCAACTTCCGGCGAAAAAAAAAAAAGAACCAGGTACGCAGGGTACCTCCCTCAATCGGTGCGCTACGCAGACACATTGTTATTCGTCATTTTATTGAACTGTTTATAGATATGTGTTAAGCACTGATCCACATACACGCACTAATACAGCATTTTTAGATCGGCACTTAATACGTTATATACACCAACCATATTAAGTCAATATTATACATATATGAAAAAGCCTCAACGTAAATGAGTTAACCAATAGAAATTTATACGGACTCATGACAACTGCGCAGCGCTACGCTGACACATGGTTATTCGTCGTTTTATTGAACTGTTTATAGATATGTGTTAAGCACTCATCCACACACGCACTTATCGCTTCAGACTCTTAAGATCACGTGTGGGGTCAGACTACACTATGAAAATAACAAGTGTTGATATGCTAGACAATTTCACTGTATCCCAAACACTTCAGTGCGGCTAGACCCAGAGGCATGTTATAAAGAGGTAAGTGGAATTACAATCATAAACATTGTCAATTGTAGTAAGCTCCATTTGTTTATACAAGGAGTATTGTTATTGTTATTTAACTCACTAGTATGTACCTGTATATATATATATATATATATATATATATATATATATATATATATTAAATGACGTCGCACATTCATGTGCTGGCACGCCAGTTTCGTTTTGTGAATAAAAATGGCGAAGTGAACACTATCTTACAATCGAAGCACTTCACTAGAATAACTCTTTATTTATCAGAAAATCTGACAAAGGCTCCGGCGTTGTCATTATGAATCACCAAGATTACGTCAATATAATAATGTATATCTCTGAATTTGTCCAATTAGGTCCAATAGGTACATATGATTCCATTATCTCTATCGAGACTCAGTTCGCAAAAACAACTTGTCAAATGGGCCAAAATGGTGTTCTTCTTACTTACATTTCAATTTAATCTGACCCAATGATTCTATTCACTCCGTCTGAATTGTTTGCATAAGACTCATAAGAGATCATATATCAAGGATATGGTCCTCTAAACACAAGTTTGCCAAATGGCTGACAAGTATCTTACAAACCGTTTTTGAACGTTATAGTTCATTTTGTATTAAAGATTGCAAAGTGTACTCATTCGACGAATTTATGTTATTCTGATATATATAGTCTCCTTACTTGTGCTCCATTGTTAGAGATTATTGATATATGTGCTTACCCCTTATATCGGAATTAACTTCCAACTACCCCCATTTCCGAAAATAAGTTTGTAGAATTTTTGAAATTAGCCACTATCTCGGTTAAATAAAGTTTTAATGATATCATGTACAGACGGATAGTGTATCCAAAGGTTCTTCATTAGAGTCAGCTTCGGCTTACGTTTCTATAGCAAGCCCCACTCTTCCAAATGGTTTACTTCTATGGGTGCAGCTCCCATTGATCAAAGGCAGCATGCGTACTGCAGATTTAACCGACATAAATCCAGTTCAAACAGACAGGTCAATCATAAAGTAAACCACTACGTTCGTTACGTTGACGACACCTTTTTTTACCTCCCTTAATAATGTTCATCAAGCTCTTATGTATACGGTGGACACATAAACCAATTCTACGCTTCAATTTTAAGATGTTTTGTTTCCAAGACTTCTTCATGTTTTCTTACTTCCGTTTATTGTAAACCAATATTTACAGGCCTCTATACACCTTGGCCTCATTCCGTCCTACAAATCAGAAATTTAAATTAATAAGGATCCTAACATATAGCGCTTTAATGATTTGTTCCAAAGCCGATCTGTATGACGAGATTAAATTCGTCACTAAAACCATTTCCAAAATGGTTTTAATCGATTTTACATAAATTTACCAAACGCAATTTTTAATTTCAACACTTGTATGGAAACGGAAACGTTCGCGAATATGGCAAATTTTCTTTTTAAACTAGAACAGAACGTTCGAACATAGGCCTGCCTAATGGAGAAAAGTGATTGCAAGAAAACAAATAAAAATTATCTCTATTGTTGAACGAAATATTTGTGTACACACAGTCACACACACACACACACACACACACACACATATATATATATATATATATGTTTTATTTTTTATTACCGTTTTATCTGTTTGGTTACATATGTTTCGGATGTTGGACCATGTTTACGATCCAACAACCTCGCCAGACCTTACAGAAAAAGTAACTTTCTCTAAGGTCTAACGAGGTTGTTGGATCGTAAACATGGTCCAACATCCGAAACATATGTAACCAAACAGATAAAACGGTAATAAAAATAATAAAACACACATTTGCTCTGCAATAGTATTGAATACTCTCTTCAGGTTTTTACTAATTATTAGTTTTACTATATATATATATATATATATATATATATATATATATATGTATATATAAATATACATATATATATATATATATCCGGTGTATCTAGCTAGAAGCATATTGCATTGCGACAGATTTAGTCACATGCTTATTAAGATGCATCGAATATCTTAATTTATTATGATTATCCGGAATGTGGACTACGTGGAAGCATAAAAATCGTTTTCATTTCATTCATGGAAGCAGAAAAACCGTCCATTTTCTTCTATGAAAATTAATCGGGAAATATCTCTCATAACTTATTTAAAGGTATCTTTTTCTTAATGGTAAATTGTCTTGGCTAATAATAATTGAAAATAAATTAAACTAAATCTAAATTAAATCCAAAATAATTTAAATAAATCAACTTTAAGTAACATTTCTACATAGAACAAATAAAACAATCTTATTACAACAAAGAATTAATAACACAGAACTTAGTAATAAAGTAGATTGTGTTTTAATGCAAATGAGATTACATCATGAATGTAGATTTTCTTTTAAAAAAATACATATATAGAAGTCAAGCTGGAATGGTAGTGCATGAATGTCCGTTTTTAATGTGAAAATAAATTTGTGAAATTTTCTACATATTCATCAGAGTCTGAACACAAACAAGCGGGCAGCAATACGACTTTATAAGATACACACACACACACACACACACACACACACACACACACACACACACACACACACACATATATATATATAGAGAGAGAGAGAGAGAGAGAGAGAAAGATAGAGAGAATTAATGAAAGAAAGTTATATTCCAAAATACCTGATGTTGACCATCTTATAATTTATTCTTTTCATTCAGTTGACTTATACAATTCCTGACAGTATCTGTTTCGTAGCGCAAAACCACTTAATTATTATATCAATTAGTTAATCTATTATGCCCTTAACTCAGCAGAAGAAATAGCAACGATGAATCCGTCAAAAGGAATTAAAATTATTATTTATTCTCTATATTGCTCTGTAATTACATTGAGCTTCTTATATAAAGAGTGATAGATAAGAAAATATATTTCTACAGAAATATAAATATATATATATATATAGAGAGAGAGAGAGAGAAAGAGAGGAGAGAGAATAAATGAACCGAATTTATATTCCAAAATTCATGATGTTGACAATCTTATAGTTTATTCCTTTAAATCAGTTGATTTATACAATTTGTGACAGTATTTGTTTCGTAGCGCAAAATCAATTACTTTTGCGCAACGAAAGAGATGCTGTCAAGAATTGCATATATCAACCGATGTAAAGGAATAAACTATAAGATGGTCAACATCATGAATTTTGGAATATAAATCTTTGTCATTTATTCTATATATTGCTTTGTAATCACATTGAGCTTCTTATATGAGGTTTAATATATAGTAAGAAATATATACTTCTACAGAAATATATATATGTGTGTGTGTGTGTGTGTTTGGCTGTGGAAATTATTATATAGTCTCTCACATTCTAAAAAAAATTCTATACTAATTGCTCGCTATATTAACATTACTGGATAGCATCGTCTTTTCAAGTTGAAAATTCCTACATGTGAGACATTGGTTTGGGGTTATTAGTTGGTTGGATGACCTCGTCCTTTGTCGAGAAGAAGTAGGTCCATTTCACGCTCGTATTTCGCCGAGGTTTGCTTGATCTGTAGAAGTTAATAGAATTTATTAAGTGCGGGGCGTTTGCGCAGTTGGCAGAATGTTAGCTTCGCATGCAAGAGTTTCGGGTTTAGAATCTAGGGATCGGATATGTCTGACTGATGAGCCCACAAGTCTTTGACTTCCCATTAGTTGTATAATCTAGTTACGTTCATAATGATGCATGGTCTTGTATAATTTCGATAACTTTTATTGTTATTTATTTCTAATAGGATTTTAAATTAAATTTAGATGCAGTTTGTGTGAGCGTACACTTAGAATAAACTGTTTTAAAAACTCTCAAAAAACAAATTTTATTTTACGACTTATTAAATAAAAGTCGGAGAAATAACGTATATCCTAGTAAATAATAGATTACAAAGCTATTACATGCTTAAGTACATCATAACAACATTAATAAACACAGTAGATTTTAGAATTTGTTACATGAGAATAGATAGAGTTTGCTATTTCGAAACCCTTATCCCCGGGTGGCTTCTGGGCCTTGATAAGTGGTAACCTCCCTGTAAAATAAAAACACTCTTCTCATCATGGACGTTTTTATCATAACGTGTTAGCTGATATTGTCACTTGGACATTAATGGGCTACTATTTGGGACAATGTCTACGAGAGACTATGTAGAGAGTTGAGCAGCGAGATGACCGTTTGTATTACATTTAACTTCTGCCTATTTCTGCACTCATGTAAACTAAAATGGGAAAGGGGGTTTAAAGTCTTGCAATACAGGGTATTTAGCTATAAGGAGAGAAAGTTTTCAGCATCTAAGTACCCGAACGGTGAAGGGGCGGGTTTCTGCTCCTCATCGGGTAATCTGGGAGAATCTGTGTAGAGGGGAACAAGTGCTATAAGTTTATTGTAGCATATTTCTTTATAGTTCTCGCAAACATATTGAGAATGCTGCATTATGGGATTGGAGCTTGGTTGGTAGTGCGAGTCCTTTAATACCGAAGATTTTTTTACTATTTCTAAAAATGAGAGATTAGTGGTAGATGCCTCAACACCAATATGACAACTATGCATGGGCGAATGGGGGCTTTATAATAATCTATAAGGTTCTTAAAATAATATAGAGTGTTCTGAAAAGTTTTCTGGCAGGGAAACGGACGCAAACTTTTTGCAGCAGCCTACATTTATTTTCTGTTATACTCGTGAAACTACATGGAATTTTATACGCAGCATTTTTTTATATGCAAACTAGCGGAGGTGAGGGACGCTAAATACGCTAAAATATATTTTAATTTGCCCAGAATTTGCATATATTATTATAGAATCGTGATTTCAAAATTAATAAAATACTACTCAAGTGTCATCAGCTAGACTCGATACTGTAACATTCAAAGCTAGTGACGTTATCACTGTACGAACGTGACATGTATATAAATTGATTATAAATTAAAAATAAACCAAGATGAATTTAACAAAATGTTTAACGATACTTTTTTCAATTTTTACACGTTGTGATCCCTTAAAAACACTTTTAACCGTCTAAAGACCCATAAAAGAACGGTCTGTAAAAGAATTCAATCATTTGAAACCTCTAGAACCGCTCTGACAACTTTAGTTTCAGACCCACCGACATATAGCCGTTTATATATTAGATTTCAATTTTCTAAAGGGGTATAAAAGTGATGCAAAGTTGTTTACTCTGAACTGGTGTTAATCTAGTGATTTATGATTTTAATACTTCAAGAATTCTACGAATAAATTTTGATGAATGATTTATGATTGTAATACTTCAAGAATACTACGAATGAATTTTGATGAATGGGTAAAAATCGTGTGAAAATACTCATATGCGTTTAAGATATGAGGACATTTGTTTCTCGGAATCGTCTATGATCAAGAACTGTTCCACTAGTAGATTTATTAATTCTTTTAAGTTGCATCCATCCTTTAGAAGGAATTGTCAGTTATCTCTCTCCATCTATCTTTCTCCCTCGAGACATTCATTAATTCATTGTTGCTCACCATTCAAAACCCCATGCATGCTGTTTCTCTAAAGTGTTTTTTTGCGTTGCCATAGTTCCCTTTGCAGTTGTACAGACAGTAGGTTGCAGTTTTTGCTGTCCGCGAGTCCTGAATATGACCTTAAACTATATCCGATGGTGAGGCCCTAGCTTGCAAGCTTCAGGGAGTGTGGAGCCACCTTTTAATTGCCATTTCTCCCAAGTCCACTCTGACCCAGAGTTGGAGTACCTGTTAGGGTCCCAACTATGGGTTAAATAGAAACTGACTGGGAAAAAAATTATTCTATTAAAAAATGTTCTTCAAAATCACTGGCTTCGGCATGAAATAACCTGAAATGGGTTGATATGACGTAAAACAAAAACAACCAACCAATCTTTATGCCCGAGCAGTGTCCACATTGGGTGATTGTCCTGACCATTGAATCCAAAGGAATCTTCTGCTCAGAACCACGAGATACGATACCATGCACAGAACCATTCCTGATTGCTTCAGTAATACACCAGTCACGTGCTTTCCATGATCTAATGTTAATCCGATTAGAGCTAAAGTTTGTTCGGAACCTTGCCCAAAGCTTCTCCCATAGACTCGCGGAAGAAAGGATGCGTTTTATTTTTCTTTGAGAGTGCCCTCATACAACGCCCAGTATTTCCAAATGTCACCCATCTGATACTGTCCATGCTCAGCGTTGTTTCCCTTCACTGATGCGGAAAGAACAAGTGTGTTAACGCGATCATGCCGTATAGTAGTAGATTACATGTGGAAAATGTTTCGTTGAAAAAAAAAACATGGATTTGTAGAGAATAGCTCATTTATAACTTCCTTTTCATAGCGTGTTTCTATGAGTTAAGAGCCGAACAAAAAGAAATAATCCCTCGCTTTCCTTCCTGTCCAAAGTATATAAAATATATATAATAAATCATAGATTTTTATTTCGATATGATCGGCTTTTGTTTTTGTCCAGTTTACTGCATGTCTGAATAATTGGTTTTATTTAAGAAAGTCAAAGAAACATTATGGAAGATATGGATTTGTTGGAACCAGCACGAATGTCGAGAACAAATAAAATGAGAATAATAATGATTTTCATCTGAATCTCTAAACTATGAAAATCTTCATATCATTAGTAATAAATAAGATACTTGATATGTAAACAGACATGGATAGATTATTATATAATATTAGGTTGGTGCAAAAATGATATCGTTTTTATCACACACACACACACACACACACACACACACATATATATATATATATATATATATATATATATATGTATATATCTATATATATACATATATATATGCAAAAACCGACATGATTTTTGCACCAACCTAATATAAATCAGGTGCATGTTATAAGTGACATAAAACTATATTTAAATGTAATACTATAGGCGCCCTCATCCCAAGTGGAGAAAGAGTAAACGAAATATGAAAAAAGAGGAGCAAATAGGTTTATCAAAGTAAACAAAGAATTGGTAAGCAACGCGTGGTAGTTATTAAAAATATGGTAAACAGTTATTGAAAGAACAAAGTGAAACAGTCATTAAAATAACAAGGTGGGACAGTACTTAAATACAAGGCGAGATAGTTACTAAAATAACAACGTTATTGAAATAAGGTGGGGTATTTATAAAGAAAAAGGTAGGACAGTTATTAAAATAAGAAGGCGGGGCGATTATTAAAATAACTAGGAGCCAGTTATGTTCTCTCTATATATAAAATGAACTCATTTTTCGCCTCTGATTTTGACCTTAATAGGATTAAAAATGAAGAGATTTCAAGCAAATGTAATAGGTGCACACTGCAGTATAATATATTAGGTGTGTTATAAGCGTGTTATCTCTCCACTTCCTCGATAATCGTAGATTCCTATATTTTTTTTTCTGCTGAGAGTGCCCTGCCAAAATCGGTTAAAATCACTGGAAGTAGTAAGATCTTTTCTCTCTAGTAAATTCCTCCTTCTCCCGCCACCCATTTACACCGTTTCGTTCATAAGGGATGATTACGAACGAACGCCGGTTCCGGTTTTCTCTACTTCGTAGTTGCTTCAAAAAATTGAAATGGATTTCACCGTGCCTTTCCGTTCGATGCTTCCTATTGGGTGAGACGCACACGGAATTTATTCCCACAAACTTTGATTCTTATCCCACGCTTATATTTACTTTGCTTAATTACCATGTATTTCCCAACATTTATACACTAAAAAAGGGTTGTTTCCATTTTTTTGAATAAACATATGATACATCATTTCCGTTTTCTTTCGTTTTGTACTTCGCTTTCCGCTGTGTTTCTTTGTTTTTGTTTTTCCGACCACGTTCATCATTTTTCCCCTAAGTTTTGCTTTCTGTTTTTCCGAATTCTTTTTAAAATAAGTTTTACGTTTGTTCGATGTTTTCTTTTTCTGTTTCCGTTTATCCGATTTTTAGAGGTAAGTTTAACATCGTTTTTTTATTTTTATTTTTGGAAACAGAGTCATTAATTCGCTTATTCTTTACTTTACTTCCTTACACACACACACCCACCTACAAACATCCGGCAAACGCCGGGTACCCTCGCTAGTTAAGAATAACATGCGATGCCGTTATTATAATTACAAGGTGCTACAGTTATTAAAGTAACTAGGTAAGTTACTTTTTAAAATTACAATATAGGGCAGATATTAAAATAGCAAAGAGGTGCAGCTATTAAAATAATAAGCTGGGGCTATTATAATAATTATACAGTGTCGCAATTATTAAAATAAAATTAAAAAGTTATTAAAATTACAAGATGGAACAGTTATTTAAATAGCAATATGAGACAGTTATTAAAATAACAAGGTAGGGCAGTTATTGATATAACAAAGTGGGACAGTTATTAGGTTGGTGCAAACCTAATGTTTTTTTCTGGCGTTCAACTATACATATATATATAAACAATATTATTTTTGCACCAATATAATATTAATATAACCAAGTGTGGTATACAAATAACATGGTAACAAAATTGCAAGGTAAACAGTCATTAAAATAAGGTAAGACAATTATGTAAATTACAAGGTGGGGCGGTTATTAAACTAACAAAATAGTATATTTATTTAAATAACACTGGGGCAGTTATTAAAATTTTTCAATTATTGAACGAGCTAAAATAACAATCGGATAAATATATTATAGATTTTGCGGGACCAGATTACATTTAAAGAACCAACACGTCAGAGAACAAACGTGTTTATATGCGGCCATCGCGTTTCTATTAATTATTATGTCCATCTAAATTTGAATCTATTTACATACGTCATATTGGTCAGTCAGATTTTGTTGGGTTTTACTTTTACATTTTTACCCCAACAAGGCACAGTGCCACTTTGATATAGGAGCTACTACCAGGAACATAAGTTGCTAGGATACTACGTAGGAAGATGTCTGTTCACATTACACTTTTACTATAATAACTGTACCACCTTGTAATTTTAATAACGGTATCGCATTGTTTTACATTTTGCATATCATTATCAATATTCACTTTTATTGTTTTTTTATGCTTGCTCTTCTTGCAATGTCGTTTTTTGCAACATGTGGGAGAACTCTCGGGTGGCGTCTACGATCTTATGGATACAGCTGAACAACCGCTTGCATTCACCGACTATCTGTAAACTTTATTGCATGCTAGCTGCAGCGAAGCTCATGCCTTTAGTATTTCTCGATTCCCACTTTGACTTCGCTTGCTTCTCATATTTCTTCCTTTCTAATGTTCATGATCATGGATATTTTCATGGCTACCTTTGCTTACCAATCGCTATAATCCATGTCTGGATTATATATCACTGCGCAAAAGACAACAATCCTGGTATTGAATAAATTAAGAAGTAGGATTATGTCCAGGTTTCGTGGTCAATATTTTCTACCCGATCTAATTCTTTGTGAACCCTGTGCATTCATGTATAAAAAGTACTTATCACCTCTTGTGAGTAGACGCACATCTTCATCTTTTAGATCGCATGACTTTCTATTATTATATTATCTTATCGTTCATTCAATGTGCTTATTGGCGGTCTATTGTTGAAATTCTGAAACTGACAATTGCATGGGTACTTATATAAGTAAAAGTTGCTAGCAGGACAACAGAGAAGATAGATATATAATACAATACACTATATCTTAAATGTGAATAACAAGAACATAATTTATTTAGAACTAGCAGGCTATCCGACATTGCCTGATCCTAAAATACGCATGAATATTGTTTTAATTAGTGCAGATTTCTTATTTATTATAAACAAGGCTACCATAGTTATTAAACGTAATATTAACTTCATTTTAATAATATAATAAATTATTCCTTAAAAAACGAAAAGAACCTGAGTATTATGTCTTTTTTTCTTAAATAGTTCACTTATTGTAAGTAAAACAAATACTCGAGCTGAGATCGAAACCAAAACCTAAATACAGCGAGTCAATGACGATCATCATTAGACTAGATTGCCACGAGCTTCTAAAAGTGTTTTCAACCCGACTTATTTGTAACATAAGTTTCACGATCACGCATGCGCAATCGTGAAACAGTTGACAAACAGATAAAAATCCGACGATCCCAACATACCAATTTTTCAATTTTGACTCCTCAGCAGTTTTTTTTTTCTTTTCGAATGAAAACCGAATAAAAAGTTATCCACGCATCTGAATCCATATATATCAAATATTAAATCTGTAGATAGAAAAATCGTCGAGTATATAGGTTGAGAAGTGTCCTCACACATATACTCAAATATGTATAGATAGTAATGCGAAAGTTTTGGTCTATTTCTCGCATTGATAGTAGAATTCAAATAGTGGAGAATTGACTGTGGTCTAGAAGGGAGGAAACCAATGTACTAAACCTCCGTTGCTTTTGTTACTACCACACATTAATACTGGTGGCATGTGACCTGTGATACATGATCATTAATTGTACCTATTTACTATGCCTCCCCACGGGACAGAGTTAGACACCAGGGTCGTTTTTTACCGTGGAGAAAATGTACAAAAATAAAAATTGTCTCAGTCGTGAAGGATTTCTCCTCCACCGAAAGAGAACAAGAAATAGAAGTGCAGCATCTGAAGAACAGATGGTATTTATTTGCTCCCCCACTGAGCAAATTAGGCACAAGGCCGATTTTAATGTGAGGAGTGAAGGGAGGGGGAGGGGGAAAAGGGGACCAGCTCCCGAGAGGTGGGAAATGGGAGCTGGTTAAAGGTCAGGCATGTGGGGTTGCCCCCACATCTGGTCTTTGCTAGTCATAGCTAGTCATAGCTTGCAGTATCTGCCGGAACAGATGGTATTTATTTGCTCCCCCACCGAGCAAATTAGGCACAAGGCCGATTTTTAATGTGAAGAGTGAAGGGAGGGGGAAGGGAAAAAGGGGACCAGCTCCCGAGAGGTGGGAAATGGGAGCTGGTTAATGGTCAGGCATGTGGGGTTTCCCCCACATCTGGTCTTTGCTAGTCAGAGCTAGTCATAGCTCGTCATAGCTTGCAACATCTGCCGGAACAGATACTACACTTTGATCTTGTCCCAAAGGCCAAGAAGTAATTGTAGTTAAAGAGAAAGGAGTAATGCTCCTGCTTTTCTTTTCCGTCTCTCGATTTGTTGGCTTCTCATGCGTGGACTGGTTATGACATGCAGTACCACCTCCGCTCTTGATTTCAGAATGATATTTAATCTGTCTATTTTTTCTCGTAGTCAAAGACACTGTTCAGAGTACCTCATATGTTTTTATTTTCGGATTTTTTAGTTGACAAAATATTTCGAAGTAGAACGATGCTCTCGTTAGCTACATTCGATATCAGTATATATTAAAACAACACTTTCCATCGAATATAGATGCTTGCAACAATACGTTAGGAATGATAGTAAGCGTCGTCGCCTACGTTAATAATCTACGCACTTTCAGAAAAACAGCTTTTCACTTAGGAGTTCATTGACAAACTTGAGTAAAGGGACAATTTCCATTATCCGTATTTTATCAACAGCCACGTGTTATTAATAACTAGCGGGGGTGTCCGGCATTGCCCGGGTGTTAGGAGATGTAAAAACAAAATGTAGTAGTCAGGCAGGCTCGAACCTGTGACGCAGTAACGGCGAGACGGAAAATAAAATAAAATAAACAGTGAGATCTTACCGGTACGCTACGAGCAAGTAAAAAGCGTTCAATTTAACGATCAAAAAGTTGACATGCAGAAAGTGCAAGTTAAGTGCATGAGTTTACGCAAGCGAAGAAACTTAAGTTTGGCTGTAATACAGATAAGCTTTCAGCTTTCTGCCGTCGTGGGGGGAAATCAGTTCCCCCCCAAGAGGGAGGAGATCTGGCAGTGTCTTAATGAATAGCAATTGTCTGATATGAAGGGTACTCCCCACAGTGAATTTTCAGTTTCGCTTTTATACTAAAAGCACCAACAAAACAAATATCGCGATTTTTTTTAAAGTCGATCAAAATAAATGTAGACACGACGTCCCTTCGTAATCCTAGATATTATGACCTAGGGAGTATATAAAGAAGTTTAAAACACAGTGAACCCCTCCGAAAAAAAGCCTTCGCTGGACATACAAAAGAGCGTGCATCACTTTTTCCTCTTATATATAGATGAATGAATGATATGTCATCTGATTAATATGAATTTTTCATACACAGATAACTCTACAAAGGACTCTCTGGAGATTGTGGATAGAGGTAGACGTAACGAGACTCATAGAGAAATTTAGAAGAAAATACTATTACATAGAAGTTAAATTTTGACGATCGTGGCAATCTAATGTGGTTAAAAAACATCGTTTTATCTGGAACAACAGTAAATATATAAAATGAGATTATTGTATAATTCAATAGCCTTTTTTATTAGATCTTTATTTACCAAGTATGTGTATCCAATAAGGATGATATGGTATTGTGTCACATTCTTAATTTCCAAGGTATAGAAAATATTCATTCTTGCAAGAACACTCTCGATGTAATGAAATACAATATATATATATATATATATATATATATATATATATATATATATATATATATATATATATATATACTAGCATGGGAGCTCGGCGTTGCCCAGATGTTTGGAAGTGTATGCTGAGAAAAAAAAAAGAAAAAAAAGCGGTCAATTTTTTTAAATTTGACCCCTATTATGACCCCTTAAAATTTATTGTTTTGGGCTAAAACTGAGTTATTAATTTAGAGCCATGTCCAAGAAACCTACATATATAATTTCAAGTGTGTGGACCCAAAATTGTCGGAGGAGTTTGGTAGAGTTCTCAAAGGTAAAATCGTTGAACTTCGACCCCTTAACAGCCAAATTTCTCACCGAGAAACGATCAAATAAATTTTCCCTAATGCCAGTACCCTGTATATCAAATTTCAAGTTTTTAGACTAAAAATTGACAGAGTTATTGCGTAGGGAAATGTACACAGACACACAGGCACGTTCACTTTTATAGATATATACTACCATTTAAGCCCGGCGTTGGATGTGTACGTTGAGCAAAAAAAAAAAAATTGAAGTAGGAAGGCAGGCTCGAACTCGTACCGCAAAGGAGGAAAAGAACGGGGTAAAAACTAACGTTTATGTTGTTACGACTACCGCCAAACCGGAAGCGACATTTTTTTTACAATTAAGGCTAGACAATCTAAAGGAGAGGATAACTTGAAAAAATATCGGCGAAAAAAGTGACCCCCCCTGTAGAAAAGTGCCTAGTTGAAGGGGAAGATATTAATGTCTTTAGCCACTTTTTCGATATTTGTCGTATGAAAGGTCGAACTTTAAAACGATACTGATCTTGGTAAAATCCGTCCCCTCTATTGAAAGTTTAAGGCAGACATGCAAACATACATACATACATACATTTATATGTTGGTAACTAAAAATTTTCGACCCAAACTGATGAAAAAGCTTGCCCTATCTCTGAATAACCTTTATGTAAAATTTCAAATATTTAGACCAGAAATTGTCTGAGTAATTTGGAAGAGACCGCAGAGATCAATTTTTTTAACTTTGACCCCTATTATGACCCTTTAACATTTATTGTTTTGGGCTCAAATTATGTTATTAAGTTATATCCATGTCCAAGGAACCTATATCTAAGATTTCAAGTATTTAGACCCAAAATTGTCGGAGGAGTTTGGTAGAGTTCTCAAAAGTCACATCGTTGAACTTTGACCCCATAATCGCTAAATATCTTGCCGAAAACCGATCACATCGATTTTCCCAAATCTCAGTATTCTGTATATCAAATTTCGAGTCTGTAGACTAAAAATTGACCGAGTTATGTTGTAGGGAAATGTACACAAACACACAGACAGAGACACAGACACGTTCACTTATATATATATATATATATATATATATATATATATATATATATATATATATATATAGATAGATAGATAGATAGATAGATAGATAGATAAATGACTTGAGGAGTGTCATCAGCTATAATCGAAACTGAAATAAAAACTTCTACAAAATTTTTGGAAAAATCATTTATTACAAGAAATGGAAGTCCATAAAAATAAAACGAGTCACTAGGATGTAAGAGTGACGCCCAAAATAAATAAATATCCTATTAATATAAAGATCAATACAAATTTGACAACTCCGTATTTAATTTAAAAATATTGAATTCATTTATGTTAGTATTATCTACTTACTGTTATTTTTAATAGCTATAGATTCATGGCGTTGTCCGATCGAAATATAGCGAGTCGGAGAGTTTAGGCACATACTATTAAATATACACCGAATATCCTAATTAGTAACAAAAGTGACAACATGCTGGATTGAGGAAAGCATAACGGACATCTATGTAAGTCTATTAAAATCAAACACGAAGTAACATTTATAGTTTAAATAAGTAAGCTTACTTCCGGTATTTACCGCAACTGTTGTCAGCTATTAATAAGTGAAAATAAATAAATAAATAAATCATAAAAAATAAATTTAATAAATCAACTGTAAATATTTTTTTAAGTAGGACAAGTAAATCGATTCTATTACAAGAGTCAATAAAATCGAACTAATTATTAAAACAGATTTTATTTAATATAATATGCAAATGAGCATACTCATTGAATGTAGTTCTCTTTTGAAGACATAGTATATATAAAAGTTATGCTGGAATAAAAGTGTATAAAAATTGGTATCTAGTATGAAAAATCATCTATAAAACTGTGACAAAAATTGTACATATCAATTAAATTGTGAACAAACACAGAAACAGGGAAGAATACGATTTTATTATAATACAATCCACATATAAGACGATCCACAGAGTTTTATAATGACCGTATATTTCGGCGTATAAGGCGATCATCAGATGATATGAGGTACAAAATTGGAGCCAATGTTAATAAATTCATCATGTATCGGTTGTATAAGACGCATGTTTGCTTAGCCTGGGATATAACTTGTATCTTATGAAATATTGGTTTTAAAGATATGACCTTAAACTATATCCAATGGTGAGGCCCCAGCTTGCGGGCTTTGGGGAGTGAGGAGCCACTATTTAATTGCCATTGCTCTCAGGTCCACTCTGATCCGGAGTGGTAGTACATGTTAGGGTCCCAACTATGGGTTAAATAGAAACCGACTTGAAAAAAAATATTCTATTAAAAAAAAAATTCTTCAAAATAACTTGATTCGGCATTAAATAACCTGAAAGGGTTGATATGCCGCAAAACAAAAACAACCAACCAAAACTTTTAGGGTCGTCTTATACGCCGAAATATACGGTACATAGATTGATTAATGCTAGCAGCCAAACTGTCTTGTCACTCTTTTAGACATTAAAACTCCACACAACATATGGACAATGCTTCGAATAGATTGTAACACTTCAGTGCTGTATATTTTTTCAGTTGAACAGTGTAGTGTTCATTCATGAACCTTCCTGGCCGTACAGACTAAAACGGACCTAATTCAAGAAGTTTAACAATGATATTTAAAACCTAAGAATGTGTTACACAGAGAGCTTCAGTTTGATTCCATGACAACACTTATTTCTTTAATGATATGCAAATCCCAAATCCAACAAAATGTTTTCTGTTCTACGTATAAACCATCGCCTTGACTGTTGAGACTAAAGCAGACCTAATGGTGTGTAAAAGCTGGAGATTGTGTCACCCAGATTGCCAAAGAGCGTCAGTTTGATTTTATGGCATCAATTCTTTCTACAATGATATGTAAGATTCCTGGTATTTCTGACAAGTGTAAACCTGACCAAAATATAAATCATTATGCAGCTAAAAGAGCCGTAGAAAGTTATCACAACGCAAGAAATATTAGGAATCAGCATAAACAATTTTTAGTACGCCTTACTTCATTTAGTCACCATTTCTACGCAGTAATGTCATGTGTTCAAAATAAGATGAAAATATGCATTTATGAATATTTCTGAAATAGATATGAAGATTACCTGCCGTCCGTGTAATTAGAAAATGGACACTTTAGAGATTTAATATCCTCAAATATTGCAAAAACATCATACTTATATAGTGCGTCACGTGGCACTGATCGGCTTTTAGCAAACTTACGCTCTGACTATAAGAAATCTTTTGAGGTTACAAAATCATATAGAAGTCAACATGAACTTGTAAAATCTCTGAACATCGAAGGAAAATTTTTTCATCGTTGTTAAAATATTTTTGACTAGCATTACCCTGCCACGCGTTGCTGTGGATTAATGGAAGTGTTGTCGATTTGAAATTTGCATAACAGTATATTATTGATTAAATACAAAATCGCTCCGATCCCCACACAACGATAAAAAATAGCTTTTTAAAGACCGAAACAACAAAGTAAGAAAGAGACACGCGTGCAGCCAGACAAGCACACCAACAGACGTACGTAAAATTGCCCCCCAAAAAAGCGCAGATAAACTGCAAACAAGAAAACAACGAAATGTAAGTATAAAATATATACCGATATATGTATATATATTTACTTATTCTTTATCACAGAAGTCGCATCGTACATTTAAAAAAAAGTTGTGTATATTGACGACATCGAAAGCGTTGTAAATATGAGTGTTTAATTTAATGTAATTGAGCTCGCCTTTGCAAATATCGTATTAAAAAAATTGTAGCCGATTTAAAATTTCTAGAAATTGTAGGATAAAAAAAATCAAATAAAATGTTTAAAGAATGAAATAACAAAGTAATAGGGAAACGCACACGCAGACAAACAGACGTACGTGCAATTGTCAATAAAATGAAACGAAAATAAACTGTAAATAAAAATATGTATATATATATACGTATTCTTCACCAGAGAAGTAGCATCGTACATTAACAAGAGCAGTGCATAATGATGCCATAGTTGCCATAGTTCAATGTTAGTAATCGTTTGTTAATATAGGGAGAATAGGAGTTCAGAATAATGGAATGGCAATCGAAATGTGCGAACTATGTGGAGTGATACTTTATTAATTATGCATTAGAAAATTGGAATGGTATAGTAGTTCTATGTATCTAATAAGCAGTAACGATCGGTCTAATCTCAATAGCATAGAAAAATGTAGGAATGCTCCCGGTGTCAACTGGTAGAGGTGGTAAGACTTAATATTAAAAGAGAATAGTAGGAATTCCTTAATCTAAAGATGTGGCGATTGGGATGATGTTGCTCGTCGGATACAATCTGGCAGTTTAATATTACGACTGTGTAAACTAGTGTTTGAAAGCAACAGAAGTTAGTTGTTATTAGGTAAAATGTATGGAATTTGTATGTGTATTCTGTTGTTCTAAACATACGTTACTTTGGTGCCGAGGAGAATTTCTGCACTTTAATTATTATATAGGATATAACGTATTAAATAATTTGCTCCATGGTGAGAACAAAATGCTGAGTCTGAAGCAGCTATATGTTTAATTAGTAAAATGTTATTTCTGTTCTCTTTAATCCTTTTTAATGTCGTCCAAATACATTCAATTTCAAGTGATTATTCGAGGGGTTAATTAAAATCTATTCAGTCTACGTACATTGATGTAAGTCAAACAGTTTAATTAAAATCTCATTTATTGTTATTCGACGCCGAATAAATAATTATTTAATTTTCGGCGTTGTAAGATTAGTAAAGGAGTGTTTCTTGGGGCATCTACTTGGATTTTGGATCGACCGTATATATCCTTATATATATCTATCCACCCCCCCCCTCTCTCTCTCTCTCATTCTCCCTTTCTGTCTTTCTTCCAGCTAATTGTTTTTACTATATACATAAATATGAATTGTATATATATATATATATATATATATATACATATATATATATATATATATATATATATATATATATACTTTAAAGGGGGTTAGAACAGTAGTCTAAAGAACTGAGTGCATTTTAATGTGATAGCAAAATCACTAATTTAATTAAAGTACAAGAAAAGAACAGTGCTCGTTGTAATGCAGATATATAATAAGCTCGATAGGCAAATATCCTAGAGCTACTTTAATCTATAATATAAAGCTGAATGTGTGTGTGTGTGTGTGTGTGTCTGGCCACGAATAGGCTCCTATATGGTTGACTATTTAAAAAAAAAATGATTACATATAATGATAGAAGATGTATCGAGACACAGTAATGGGTATGTTCGATCCAGCAGAACGGTTGTTCATAAAAATTGTGGGGTCTGCTTCGCGCCTGGTCCACAAAGTATGGAAATAAAAAAATTAAAAATTAAAAAAGTCTACAAGTGTTTTTGATATAGATCTACATAAGAATACTTTGATAAGTATGTTTTAACTTAAATTGGGATGGTATGATAAATTAAATTGTGGGGTCTGCGTTCGCGCCTACCCTCCATAGAGTGGAATAGGCAGAAACTGTAATAAAGACTTTTCATATCTATCTGCGTAAGTATACTTTGATAATTATGTTTCAGATTGAAGAAATATGGTATAATAAAATTATGGGGGTGTTTGTTCGCACTTGACCTCCATAGAATGGAAATATGTCACAAAGTTTAACAAGGATTTTAATATAGATCCACAGAATATTGTGACAAGTGTTTCAGTGTGAACAGGTATTGTATAATAAATTATGGAGGTTACTATTTTGTTTTTATTTTCATCACATTTTGCTTTGGTTTTGATACCCCCAAATTCGAAGCTATCTCTTTACAACCTTTCCTTTTCATAACCTATCATATTTTAATAAATCAGAGTACATTTTCTGTAGGGTGTTTTTGAACCCAGTAAACTACGGGTACTTTTGCTAGTGCATATATATATATATATTTAGTAAAGTTATTGATAATTTATAATTCAAATTGAAATCAAACATTAAAAATCTGTTTCATAAGAAGGAACACAACAAAGCTAATAAATTGTACGATCGTTTCGAAACGATGTTTTTATTGCGATAGACCTCTTAACATTTACCGTTTTGGTCTCAAATCAAGTTATTAAGGCAGATAAATGTCCAAGGAACCTATATATAAAATTTCAATTGTTTATACCCAAAATTGATGGAAGAGTTTGGTAGAGTTCTCAAATGTCAAATCGTTGAACTTTGACCCCCTTAACAGCCAAATTTCTGGCCGAAAACAGATTACAAGAATTTTTTTCAAAATCAGCAGGTGGTTTAAAGCAGCATTTGATTATACATAGAAGAGAACATCAAGAACGTGTCTGCACAATGTGTGTCAAAAATGCCTAGGGCCACCTTCGTGCGGCCGATCACTGAATTTTTTCGTGTTCCTGTATACCTTTTTTGTGCTATATAAAGTAATGACAATGTTCGAAACGAATTTGCTGACATCATATATATATATATATATATATATATATATATATATATATATATATATATATATATATATAAATATATATACATATATATGCATATTTATATATATATATACATATATATATATATATATATATATATATATATATATATATAATTACTTCATTTACTTACAAAATTAAAGAAATAAAAAAAGAATAAGAATTCGTCTTTGCAAGCCAACAACCGCCGGATTCGAGATCACAAATGTCACTAATCTTAGTCTGTCTGCCTCTCCCCGACCTAACATGTCAACTTCTATACATTTATACATTTCTCCCGCGTGATTTCGTGTGATTCCGCGTGACCTCCACCAGGGCACACATTTTAAAACTATGGGTGCCATCTTGATTTCTCTCTCTCTCTTTCGCTCAACCTTGCACGACACACACGCGGTCAGACTTCTGTTCGTTTGATCTGTATTCCCCTTTATTTTTCTCCTTTCCTTCTGCTAACTTTAAACAACAATTACTAAGGAACTAATATTCCTATATAACCGCGATACGCCCAAAAAATTGTATGCAAGTGTTGTAAATAAAACCTAGCATTTTGAAATGAACGCAATAAATGTCTATTCCTGTTTTTAAAGGGATGATATGATATATACAAGCAGGAAAACTCGACGACAATGAGAATCATCAGTTTTGTAACACCACCATACTTTTATTGACATCGATTAATTGCCAAGTCTAGTAAGGGACTCGTTCGGGAGGAAACTTCACATGCTACCACGCAGTAGCTTAGTCCACAATACATTGTAGTCTACTTCGCACTGTATAGAATCTACTGTTGATTTGATCCAGTCATCTATAAATAATGGCTTCACTTAAAGTTTAAAATGCAAAAGTCAAGTATCATAGTTCAATTCTAAAGAGAAAGATTCATTGCGAACGCGTCCCTGTTTTGTCAAAGAACTAACTCTTGGTTTTATGATTTTTTTTTTGCACATAATCCCTTGAATTAAATTAAAACCTACGAAAGTCAAATATCATGGTCCAATTGTTCTCTAAAATACATTTCAAACGCGCCCTTGTCTTATAGAAGAATCTACAGTTGATTTTATGGGCTGGGCCTATTTGTTTGTGCAGTGATGAAACTTCCCAAATGCACTTGGGATGTTAGGTTGTATAAATCTGTTAACTTTGCTCGAATTCAGACACCTTCCGGCATGAAATAACCTGAAAAGGGTTGATATGCCGTAAAACAAAAACAACCAACCGAAACTTCAAGGGTCGTCTTATACGCCGAAATATACGGTATATAGATTGATTGATGTTAGCAACCAAACTGTCTTGTCACTCTTTTAGACATTAAAACTCAACACAACATATGGACAATGCTTCAAATCGATGGCAACAATTAAGTTGTTTCAGTTGAACAGTATAGTGTTCATTCATGAAACTTCCTGGCCGTACAGACTAAAACGGACCTAATTCAAGAAGTTTAACAATGATATTTAAAACTTAAGAATTGTGTTACACAGAGAGCTTCAGTTTGATTCCATGACAACACTTTTTAGTAGTTTTTTTTTTCATTATCAATTTTTGATACTTATCAGTCTCATTCCGTTACAAAACCTATATAAGAACATTCTCATACATTTATTTATTTATTTGCGTTAACCGCGATGGGATAGGAATGCTGAATCTCTTAACTGTATCCACAGTAATTACTGCCTTCCATAGTTGTTGCTTGATAAGGGTTTTAAATATCTTTACGATATCCGGCAAACATTGTCTAAGGATAGCGATTTCAATCCTACCCAGCCAAGGGATTATTTGACAAAAACGTGGCAAGACAACAACAACTATAGAAAGCAGTAATTACTGAGAATACAGTTAACAGACTCAACCTTCCTATCTCGTTGTGATTTCTTACCTGAAGAAGACCAGAGGAATACTTGGCCGAAACGTGGAGAAATAACATAAACTATGGAGTTTAGGATAACAGTCTGCAAATAAATAATTAAATATACACATTAATTATTTAAAAAGATTCTAATAATAATAACACCCATAATTTTCTTTTAAAAAAATTGTCCCAGCTGTGTCGGATTCTATACGAATACGAAAGTAACTTACACACATACAGACAAATTTCCTTCGTATATATATATATATATATATATATATATATATATATATATATATATATGAAAGAAATTTGTATATATATATATATATGAAAGAAATTTGTATATATATATATATATATGAAGGCAATTTGTATATATATATATATATATATATATATATATATATATATATATATATATATATATATATATATATATATATATATATGAAGGAAATTTGTCCGTATGTGTGTAAGTTACTTTCGTATAGAATCTGAATCAGCTGGGACAATTAAAAAACAATTATGTGTGTTATATATTATTTTTATTAGAATATATACATATATATATGTATATATATATATATATATATATATATATATATATATATATATATATATATATATATATATCTTTTATTTTTCATTTTTCCAGTTTTAGGTTTTAACCACCTTGCCAAATTTTCAAGAAACTCTTTCTCTTACAAGCCTGTGGCGTCGGAATCTCTCCGTATAAATACCAAATTTACACTAACATAAATTCCGGTCTGAAATTTCAAACTATTTGACTAATAGGCAATCCATCTTTATTTGTGCGAAATAAAATTAAAATGTAAAAAACAAAGTATACATTTGCCACAAGGAAATAACTTTATGATTTGTGTTGTTTTTGTAATTGAATATCTTATTGTTGTTATGAGTTTTGAGAACAAAAAGTTGCAAAAGCTTTAAAAATATTCATTATATGTATGGAAAATATAAGATTTTTAAAAAAGTCTATGATAAAATATGTATATATGTTTTCTCGTTATTCTCTTTTCTCAAGTTTCATTGGTTTAATCTTTCTTTATTACCCCTATTATATACTAAGGTGGAGTCCCGGCGTTGCCAGGGTGTTTGGAGATGTGTTAAGCAAAACGAAATTGTAGTAGGTCGGCAGACTCACATCCGTGACACGAAAGCGAGAAAGAAAGTGGAGGTGTGGGTAACGGTATTGGTTTAGCAAAAAAAAAAAAAAAGAAGAAAAATTGCGACGCAGAATAAATGTGGTAATAGGCAGGCAGGCTCGAACCCGGACTGGGAAGAAGGAAAAGAACGTGAAAGAAGAACGTAATGCGTTAGCTGTTGCGCCTATTGCCAAACCGGAAGTCAATCGAAAAGAGGTGATGACTTTCGAAAATATCGGCGAAAAAGTGACTCCTCCCTGTAGAAAAGTCTCCAGTTCAGGGTGAAAGAATTAATGCTTTTAGTGAACTTTTTTATATTTGTCGTCCGAAGCGTCGTGCTTCAAAACGATTCCAATCTCGTGAAAATCCGTCGCTTCTGTCGAAAGTTTTAGGCAGAAATACATACACACCTATATCTATCCATCCATCCATCCATCCATCCATACATACATACATTCATCCATCCATCCATCCATCCATCCATACATACATACATACATACATACATACATACATACATACATGCGTACATACATACATACATATATTAAAATGGACAGGTGAAATTTATATTACAGACGTCCTTCGCCTCACGTCTATGACAAAATATGATTAAATGGTTACCGGATGAAAAACATGTGAGAACCAAGTTCAAACTTAGTTCATTGTACGGAAAAAAATCATTAAATCCGCACATAAACTTGGTCATACTCTCTTGAAGGTAGGTAAATTAATATAATTAGCATCTAGATATATTTTTTCTCGTTGTTTTATTTATTTTACGTGTTCTTCTATATCACATCTAATACTAATCTAACAAAAACAAACCAGGTTGTTTAAAACAAATACGAACGTGTTATTATTATAATTTTTAGCAATTAGAAGCTAGAAATAATTGTAAGAAAGAAACAGCGACAGATAAGAGAGAATATACCTAAACCATTAGAAAACACATTGAAGCACAGAAATTAGGATCTCGTGATTTTTTGGATAATCTACAAAATTGTAGTAAATAATAGGCAATCAACAAATTCCCCACTCTCCAACAATCATAGAATTGCTTGCACGGCAACCGAGAAAGCTAACATGTGTGCCCTTCAGGTTGGTTCAAACTCTACTTTTGACACAGCAAATCACTCCCTCCCTGATTTGCCTTTGCTGACAGAAACCAAAGTAGATAATCTTAAAATTACCCCTTCTCACGTACATGATATCATAAAAAGAACTAGATACCTCAAAAGCATGGGGGCGTGATCTCATCCCAGATGTGCTATTAAAGAAAGCCCCGCTGATGTTGCCCCAGTTCTTTCCAAAAATTTTTCCACAAATGCCTTAACGAATCTTGCTTTCCTGACTGCTGGAAAACTGCTTCTGTGGCATCAGTTTACAAGAATTCTGGCGAGAGAACTGGCCCATTATTTTATCGACCCAGTAGTTTCCCCCCTTTTTTCGGCAAAATATTTTAGCCTATAATTAATCAAGATCTAGTCCATCATCTTACAGTTGCTAAACTTCTGTCCCACTAACAATATGGATTTGGGCATAACCGTTCTACTGCAGATATCCTAACTGGACATTCTCTGGATAAGACAGGAGAGGGCAGTATCCATAGATATATACAAGACCTTTGATAGGGTATGGTACGATGGTCTTCTCATGAAAATCTGATCATATTACTGGACGAATACTTAACTTAATTAAATCCTTCATAATTAAGAGAAGAATCCAGGTTGTCCTCGATGGATGTATGTCAATACAATATGATGTAAATGCATGTGTACCTCCGGAGTCAATCTCTTGCCCTTTATTTTCCCTGATGTCCATAAATGACCTGCCTGATAGAATAGTCTATGAAAGGGGCATATTTGACGGCACCACGCTCTATAACATTCACAAAGAGAAAACAACACATATCCAAGAAAATGTCGGAAACCCTATATGAAGACCTCCAGTCTGTAGTAGAATGTGGGGAAATATATAGTAACGTTCAGTATTGCTTTAATAATTACGACAAACCTTCTCAACCACCAATAGCTATGGCGAATGATACATTACCTGAAAGTACTTCGTTTAAACTCCTCGGCTTAACGTTTGCAGGAAACATGAGTTGGAACAGATATATTAAAGGCATCTGTCTCACTTCTGGACAGGGTTCAAAGGAGAGTCGCAACCTAATAGGTCCCGAACTGTCATTGTCCTTGTGTCTTACTCTGCACTCGTGGGCAAGCAAGTAAATAGAAACGCTGATTAGTAAATAATAATAGGTTAAATTGTAATATTTAAGAATAAGCAAGTAATTAGTAAAATTAAATTAAAAGAATAAGAAAAGTTATTAAATATAAGTAAAAGGAGGTACCAGTAATAATAATAATAATAATAATAATAATAATAATAATAATAATGGTGATGATGATGATGATGACGACGACAACAACAACAGCAACAACAGTAATAATAATAATAATAATAATAATAATAATAATAATAATAATAATAATAATAATAATAATAATTATGATGATGATGATAACGGTAATAATATTAATAATAATAATAACAATAATAATAATATTAATAATAATACAAATAATGATGATGATGATGATGATGATGACGACGACGACGACGACGACAACAACAATAACAATAATAATAATAATAATAATAATAATAATAATAATAATAATAATAATATGACGAAGAAGAAGAACCAACCATATCAAAGCAAGGATCGATAAAACACAAGAAAACAGCAAATGCAGATTCTGTGGACAGAGAGACAAAACGATAAACCATATAGTAAGTGAATGCAGCAAACTGACACAAAAGTAATACAAAAACAGGCATGACCAAGTGGGGAGGGCGGTGTACTGGGAATTGTGCGAACGGCTGCATTTTGAGCGTACAGATAAATGGCACAAGCATAAACCCGCAACAGTACTCGAAAACGAGAACAACAAAATCTTAAGGGGCATGGACATACAAACGGACAAACCCATCCAAGCAAGAAGACCAGATGTCGTAATAATTAACAAGAAAGAGAAATCCTGTCAAATCGTAGACTTTGCTGTCCCAGCTGACCACAGGATGAGTATAAAAGAAAAGGAAAAACGAAGCAAATACACAGAACTAGCCAGAGAGTTAAAAGGGATTTGGATGATGAAGAAAATCAAAATAGTACCGATAATAGTAGGAGCACTAGGAACAATTCCGAAAAACCTGGAAAAAAGAATGGCAGAAATTGGAATCAGAGGAATAGCTGCAAAAATACAATGCTTAACGGTAATGAAAACGTCTGAAATATTAAGGAAACCCCTTGAATGCGGAGAATAACACAAGACAATATAACGAAGAAGCGTTACAGGGAATGAAGAACACCGAAGCTGCAGAACTACATGTTCTACACCCCCATCATGCATCCCCTCCATTGTTTTTACCATCGTTGCCCCAATAGAAAAGTGATCTCAAAGAGCCGAGAAGGGTCAAGGAGGATTGAAAGACCGAGGAGTGAGCACTGGACAGACCTCCGCTGGACAAGTGTGAAGAGAACTGAGATCTTGGGGAGGCTTAGTGCCACTCAAATTCCAATATAAACCAATGGCCACTGCCAGCGAGATATTAATGGTAAGCGGCTGTTGCGATGATGCAAATTTATTTGCAAATGCTATCGAAGGAGGAGGAGAGAGCTGGACGTCTGGGGAGACTTGTTGTCACTCAGCTTCCAGAGAACACCACAGGTCTCCAAACCGATCGTTTGTTGACTTGTATGATACCTCCATGTGAGCCAATAATAATAATAATAATAATAATAATAATAATAATAATAATAATAATAATAATAATAATAATAATTCTGATTTCGTTTGTCAACGTCTCTCTGGAAAGGGATGGGATTCATTTCCAGAAATTTTCCTCAACCCCAGTTCCAAACCAGGAACTTCAAAGATCAAATGTTTTTCTAAGGATGTTGGTGGTACCTACTATAGCAGAGGTCTGAAGGCCACTTAAAACATCGGGGATTTGTAGTTTTTTTCAATTTTCCTTCCAGACGACTTTATACTACTCCTAGTGTACCAAGTATGACCGGGATTATTTGTGTTTTAACCTTGTGTATACGCATTATCCCCAAGGCCAATGGAGCATAATAACTCCACTTCTCGATCTACTTCTCTCTCACATTTCTGTCCCAGGATACTGAGAAGTCGATAAACTGCCAGTTTTTTAAGACTTTGTCAATGACGACCAAATCCGGACGATTATGTTTTAATTGCTTGGTGGTTATGACACTTTTTCCCACCATACCTCTACCTTGCCATCCTAACTTTTCAACACACTTCACACCAACCTTCTTACACACCTCCCATGTGGAGTCCCATGCGGTCGTGTCTTTTGCGGTACGCTCTCTGGACCAGTCCACTAATTGACTCTGAGGTCTTACCACAAATCCGACATTCTGCAGCAACTTCCTCTCCTAGAAGCATTTTTTTTTAACAATCGTGTTCCTAATGCCTGCTCTTGTGCTTCACAAACAAAAGTATCAGAAGTCTTAGCCAGATATCCAGCTCTAAGCCATTGCCATGATCTTTCATCAGCCACTACTGCTATATCCTGGAAGAACCTTCCATGCATTTTATTCCTAGCCAGTTCCTCTGCCCCGTCTCTATCCATACGTTTCACATAATCAGCCTTGGTCTCACATACCTCCACTTCATTGACCACAACCTTAAGCATCCACTCCTCACTTCTAACCACATGCTCCTTAAACGACATCTCCTCCATTCTAACACAATCTTTTACACTTTTCAATCTTCTCCCACCGTCTTTCCTCTTTTGATACAGCCTTGCTACACTACTGCGAATGTGAAATATACCAAACATTGCTAAAACTTGTCTTGTTTTGATATCCATGGCATGCAACTCCTTGTTAGATCATTCTAAAATTCCTGCACTGTCTCTCAAAACACTGATTGGCCATGCATTCACTGGTTTAATTAGGTTTCCGCCATGCAGTTTCGACTTTGCAATTAGTTTCACTCTTCTAACATACTCCTTCCTGACTTTTTCCTTCATTTCTCTGTCCATGATGCTTACACCCTTAAACACTCCCAAATACCTATACCCTGGATCTTGTATTTCTTTCATGATTTCTCCATTTGGCAGCACTATTCAATTTGAATGAACCTTTACTCCCCTTTTCATCACCAGCAAAGATTCCAGTTAACAGTTTCCACATTAGTGGTAGACGTAACTGGGCTATAATTATTGGCATCTGGTCCCTTTGCAGGATCTTTTCTAATTAATGTTGCTCGTGCCTTAGCAAGCCAATCAGGAACATCTCCCGACTCTACGACCCTTTGCAGAGCAGCAGCTATAGGTGGATAAAGGCATTGAAACTGTTTAAACCAGAAGCCCATCACTCCATCTGGACCAGGCGCCTTCCAGTCTGCCATCCTTCGTATGCCAGCCTTCACGTCATCAATGGTTATCTCAAGATTCTTCATCTGCTGTATTCCTGATAGCCTTTCTCTGACCTCTCCGAACCCGCTAGCCTTCTTATTGTATCGCCTTTCGACAGACCAAATCCCACACAAGACCTTCCTGGCATCTTTTGCATTTGGTGTGTTTTTATTTCCCGCTTGTTTACTTCCATTTAAGTCTTTATACAGCTGAGACTGATTGTTCCGGAAAAAGTTGTTCTGTCGAAACTCAACACTTTTTCCAACAACGTTCCAAATTTTCATACCACCAGTGTGGACCTTCTCTTTCAATATTGTTAGAACGCTCTTCGTTCCTTTTTCCAGCAATCTATACCTCGTTTCAAGCTCGTCCTTTTCTTTCTGTCCTCGTTTAACTTCTTATTTCTTTGATTCCATATTTCCGCCACCGTTTAATACTTTCTTCAAGTCGCCTCTGCCAGGATGGTCTTCTATCCTTCATTTCTCTCTTTTTCTTCTGTATTAAGCCAAGACGATTCGCAATACCGTATGGCGCTGCATACAGAAGCCTGTTAAGTTCCGTAATCGATATGTTCTTTCTTATAATGTGAATTACTCCTTGAACTAATTTTACCTCGCTTTTCACCTTCCGCCTATAACTACTTTTCATGCTTGGAATATCTATGATCTCGTCTCTAAGAAGAACCTCTCTTAGCTTCTGAAATAATAATAATAATAATAATAATAATAATAATAATAATAATAATAATAATAATAATAATAAGTGAGTGTGCATATAACTTAATGGAATCATCAATAAAAATAAATAATAGACGATAACAGAAATTAATAAGCAAGATTAATTAAAATGAACATTATATATATATATATACATATATATATATATATATATATATATATATATGTTGTGCGTAGAGCTACCGACTGTCAACTTAATAGTTGTAAGATCGATCTATAGCCGGGGAAAGGGGGTTGTCTAGCTACGCTGATGAGTTCTGATACAAGTAAAGTACTGCATCGGGATGACTATATATATATATATATATATATATATATATATATATATATATATATATATATATTATATTATATTATTTTATAAATATTTCCTTCTAATAATAGTTTGTAAGATTTGAAACTACTTAACTTACGTACCTGTAATCTGATTCATCTCATTATCTTGAAGTATATATATATATATATATATATATATATATATATATATATATATATATATATATATATATATTGGATTGACAAATATACACAGACTTTACACCCCAGATTCAATAAACAATTCGTGATTGATAGCATTGACATAATCATCAATAACAACTCCTTCCAATTCAATAAAGACAACTACATCCAAATACTAGGCACAGCAATGGGTACTAAAATGACACCGACATATGCCACCCTTACACTCGCCTTCCTAGAAGAGACCCCTTATGAAAGGATAGAGCAAAAGTACGGGCACAATATAAAAACACTCTTCATAAAATCTTTGAAAAGATACCTAGACGTCTGCTTTATCCTCTGGAGAACCACATGGGGGATATCAGAGAACTCCACACTTTGCTACAAAATCTACACCCAAAATATTTTAAAATCCACTGACACATGTTTCGTCGTCTACGACTGATCAGAGTGACTGAATCTAGACGACGAAACGCGTGTCAGTGGATAATTATATTTTAAAAACAATATATATGCCGTTCCCCCATATGGGTGTACCAAATTGGTTAAAGTGAAAATTATTCCCAACTCGCATTTAGGTAAGAATGCACTTTCGTAAATAATGTAATTCATTCAACACATATAGCAAAAACAGAAATAGGTAACATCTCTCTCTTTCTCTTTCTCTCTCTCTCTCTCTCTCTCTCTCTCTATATATATATATATATATATATATATATCGAGAGAAAGAGAGAGAGAAAAAGTTAGAGAGCAAAGGAGAGAAAGAGAGATTGATAGATATATAGCGAGAGAGAAGGGGAGATAAAAAGAGAAAGCGATATTACAATGGCTTTAAACTAGGCACCATACAGATTTTTATATATAAATATATCTATTTATTTTTCACCAGGAAATTCACTTGCTTATTCAAATTCGAATTTTGGACTTATAAAAACGTCTACGTCATTAAAATAAGTACAGTTTTTATTTTCTTTTTTATGTGTAAAGTTATTACTTTTATTTGTTTTCAACATTTCTTTTTTGTGTCAGTTTTTTTTTTTTTGCATATCCTTTAACATGCACGAGTTTAACTAAGTATTAAGGGTATTTTC
The DNA here is from genome assembly GCF_053919585.1 of Euprymna scolopes. Taxonomy (NCBI): domain Eukaryota; kingdom Metazoa; phylum Mollusca; class Cephalopoda; order Sepiida; family Sepiolidae; genus Euprymna; species Euprymna scolopes. The sequence goes on from NC_136495.1 coordinate 128,970,133, forward strand.
ACTCTTTTCATAATTATTATGATACTATAAAACTGAAGGACAGTGTGCATATATATATATATATGTGTGTGTGTGTGTGTGTGTGTGTGTGTGTGTGTGTGTATGTATATGTGTATGTATAGATATAAATACATATATATGCAGACATGCGTAGGATGTTTTTTAGAGGTGGCGAAGTTTAAACTGACAATTCTATTATCTTTGATTGCAAATTGGCAACTATCGGTTATTTGGTCATCAGCTTCATATGAAGAGACTAACACCCAAGCGATGTTTGCAAATCGCAGATAATACGATCAATTTACTGAGAGAAACATTTGATGAAAGAATAATTTCACGAAATTGACATGTCAACTGGCCACTTCGCTTGTGCGATTTAACCCCATTAGACGTCTTTGGGTAGACGTAAAATCTCATATTTTCGTTAATAAACCAGGCACAATAAACCAGATGGAATACAACATTCGACGTATCATTGCTATAATAATCCTTTTTTTTAATACATAGATTTTGTAAAAATTGGACTCCTAGATTACATAAAATACGCGCGAGCAGCGGGCCCTATGCTCCCAATTGTATTTAAATTATAATGGCAAGAATTAATCTTTAATCTTTTGAGTGAAACACATATTTATATATGGGATGGAACGATTGAACTGTCGCTCAAAAGAAAACAACACTACAGCTTTATTTTAAAGCTTTCATTGAAAAGATCAATTCAAGTAACTTTATAATGTAGCAGACTGACTTTTATACAATGTGGTTGCTATCAGCCTCAATCATCGCCTCGATACGGGTCCGGAACTAGGAGCATGACTTTTCCAACAGCGCCGGCAGGAGCTCGGCGAATACGCGGTGGCTTTGGTATCATGAGAGATCATGTTAGTAATCTTCTCGATGTATAACCAAACGAAGTAGTCTAGTGAGTTCAGGTCAGGTAGAGGGGGGCAGTGGGAGAAGAGTACAAAGTCGTAAAAGTCCTTCCGGCCTCTTTGGACTTGTGTGCTGGGGCTGAGTCCTGCTGCCATACCCAGAGTCTGCCAGCGGCCACCTGATTGCGCCAGGGGATCATCACACTCTTCAGCACATCTAGGTACACTTTGGTGTTGACTTTCAAGCCGACTTCGAAGATATCACGTGACATAATGTGACCTTCACTTAGAACAACATCAAAGACCTTAACCGTAGCTGTAAACTTTGCTTTCATCACCCTGGGCTCTTCTCGTGGCAATCCAACCATGCATTTCGAGGGTACTGGCAATTGTCCTGTTTTTATAACTCTGATCTGTAAAGAACATGAGTTGTACAGCGGCGCATCTCCGATCTCGCTTATTAAACATTGTGTCACTCTTATACATGATAGAAGGTTCATATCCCTCTTGGGATTTGTACACAACAAGTCAAATAGCAGATGGCCTGCAAAATAAATAAATAAATAAATAAATAAATAACACCGGTTTTCATCAAATGGAAATGGAATTATGTCGTTTTTTTCTAGAGCGGCAAATTTATACTCTCGCCCTATAATGAACATATTTTCCTGTGGTTTATTTTAATCTAATACTCTTCTTCAAATAACACAGTTTTCATATGTACATAGTGAAATTTAGTTTCATAGGGGAAATACAAAAAGTGCTGTATTACTTGTGAGTATATTTATGGGCAATAGATACTATTCGTAATTTTAATCGTCCGTTGGTGCCTTCGGTTTCAGAGAAACATTTGAAACTGAGCTGAACAAGTTCAATACGTAACGTGACTGGTTAATCAACATTATATACGTATCAGACAGCTAAATTTACCTTAGACAGTGTGTCCCAATAAAATGTATAAACTGTTAAATGACCATAAAGCCAACATTTATTATAAGAAAGAGAAGTTTAATCCTTTATATTTGAACAAATATAGAAACCAGCTAATTATCGAAATTTTTCAAATTATTGGCTATTGTGATCCATGAACAGCTGACAACGTTCACTGATTGAATCGAAAACGTTCCTAATCAGTTCAAAACGTTCCTAATCAGTCCAAAACGTTCCTAATCAGTTGACACATCAGTTGACACATCTTCTTTCAATGGTTGCTTTCAACTCATTCATTGTAGCTCGTCTTGCGGTGCGAATGCTGTGTTTAATATGCCCCCACCTACCCACCACAAAAAAAGATAAAAATCCATGGAAGGAAGGTCAAATCTGGTGAGCGTGGACAGTACTCAATTTCTACTCTTCTTCCTAAGTATCTGCTTCGCAGGTGACTATCAAGATATACGCTTACGTCATGCTGATAGTGAGGAAGTGGTCCATCCTGCTGGAAGTGCCATTCTTTTTCCTAAACGTCTCTTGAGAACGAGGCGTAATGTATTCATGTAGCAAGTTGAGATACTTTTAAGAGTGTATACATTTTATTGAGACACCCTGTATTTTAATATTGTATATTTCAACTATTGAAAATGCTTTCGTGTTATTTCTTTGCATCCTTTCCTTCAGTCTTTCTGCCTAATCATATTTATACTCAAAGTAATCTCGTGTGCTTTGCCACGTCTTTATTTGCTTTCATACTACTTAAAATGGCTTTATATTAACTTCTTACGTTAAAATGATTATGACACGATCTCTTCTCGACTTTTGATAAATTGTGAAAATATTAGCATTCTAACGATTTTGTCGCAAACAAGACCAAATAACACATCTGTATTTGTATATCTCAGAATATTAACCTAGCATTTGTTCTTTAATACCCTCGACATTTATTTGAGCGGAGGTTTATTAACGCCGAAATGTATTAGTTTGAATAATTAACAGGTCCACAAGGATGTATGACTCCATTGACAATGTGTATGATACGACTAAACTCTCATATTTAGAAGTTTGTTTTCAATACATTTTTGTGACGTAGCCGCTAACAACGAAATAAATATATTTTGTATTAAGAATATTAACGCTTCTGCTTTATATATACATATATACACGCATATATATATACGCATATATATACATATATATATGTAAACATATATTATACATAATTAAACATACATATACATACATATATCTATATATACATATATATACATATATACATATATATACATATGTACATATATATACGCATATACATATATATATGCATATATATACATATATTTATATATATAAGAGCAAACAGTTAATAAAACATGTTAAAAAACACTTTGAGAAAGAGTTAAAAACATATTTAATCTGAAAAAGAAACACTTGATAAGTTGATAGTCCTTAATCCGCGGAGTTTCGAAGAAATACTTTCCTTTTCATCAGAGGGTAGGAATTAGCAAAATGCGGGATCGGATTTTGCATACAAAAGTATTTGATGAAACTACAAGTAAGTCAAAGATCTTACTTGATAACAAAAAGTGAAGCAGAGGGAATGTGATGAAGAAAGGGGTGATTACACGTGAATGGATAGTCTAATTAAAGGTTAATAATCCAGTGACGGTAAAATCCAAAAATATAGCTCCAAGAAAGTTAATTGAGTTTCCATTTGCACAAGTAAAATCCAAGGAAATCACGTAATTGGAAGCTGGTCCAAAATAATCCAAAAGGCCGAAATCCATGGAATAATTCATAAATATGTACAAAGAAAAGAAAAGGGGGAAAATTCCAATAATATAATTAAAAGAAAAATAAGATATGCTTTTCACACGACTGCAGAGACATAATAAGACAGATCAGAGAGGAAGAGGAAAAAATCAGGGGAGAAGAAGAGGGAAAAAATTAAATGGTGATAGAATTAAATACAAGATAGAAAAACAAATGTCAAAATGACCCAGATAAAAAGGATGTTAAAAGGCGCGCAAAAATATACGGCAAAAAATTAAAAAATACAGGTCAACTGAAATGTACAGGTTATTACTTAAGAACATATCAGCAAGGGTTGTTAAAAGACACTAAATGGAAAAAATAAATCAATTAATTAATAAATAAATAAAAAATAATAAATAAATAAATAGATAATTAAATATAAAAATTAAAAAAAAACATTTTTAAGGGGGGGATGGCCAGTATCTGCAAATTCCGGATAAAACAAGTAAGTATGTAAGTAAATGCATATAGTAAAATATAAGTAAATATATGCTCAGATTATATATCTCTTTCACTTATTTAATCTGCCCAGTCGTATAGGTGGCCGTTGGGACGCTATGATGACCTGGAAACTATTTTGTATTTTCTCGGATACTGTCACTCAATCTTTTTTATTTATTTGCCCTTTCCGTCTTTTCTGTATACGAGTAACAACGAGATACTTAAGTGTATTACATAACTAAATTATTCTCTTGTAATCAATTAACCAAATTCTTTTTGAATTAAAAAAGAATATTTATTGTTATTTCAAAAGTTTTCATATTCATTTTCTACTAAATGTTACATTTTCCTAAAAAAACACGAGTTTGCTTAATCTTTCCCACATGAATCTTTCTAAAAAACATATTTTTGTAAACTCAGTTATATAAATGTTTTGCAATTCTATTATGTTTTTCTTGATTTTTCATTTACAAAATATTGTTATGTTAGCATTTGCTAGCTAATAATTATATTCTTAGAAGATTGCGTTTGCAAGACCTGGTCATCTTGTAACAATATTGCACCACTTCATTTTCATATTTACACAATAATCGGTATATTTTCATTTGGTTCGACCGATTGCATCACTCTGCTATTCACTTCTTTATTTACAATGGGAAGCCTTTTAAGCCACTGAACCTCTTTTGGAAGTATTTACTTTCTGTGACCTGCATCTTTCTCTCCTTGCCCGCAGTTACAGCCTATAAATCACGCGCATACAGATTATATTCACACATTCAATACAATTAAGATACTTGGAAACACGATTCACCATCTATTATATTTACTAGCAATGATATCTGGTATTTTCCTGTTCAGTTTACAATTAAGGGATTATTATTACTGTGCAGTGGTCGAAGGTCTGATTTTATTTGATGCAGAGGTTCCCATATCGCAAGAAAGGCAGCAAAGAGTCTGCGGTTTTATGATTGGCTCGGATAAATAGGATAATCATTATTGGTCCATTCAAAGTTTGTGAAGGAATGAAATGGCAATGTTAACTATTACGATGTAATGAGCATGACTCTAGTCGAACTGTGCAGGTAATGCCAACGCAGTTTCCAAATGAAGTGCCTCTTTAAACTAGCCAATGAAACTTCTCAAGTATCTAAGATTCTACAGCGTAAAAGATTTAAAGATAGCAATAATTGAATGGTGATCGACAAGTATTTTTATGAAGCCTTTCAAAAAGCTATAGTCAATTGTAATAACATTATATGAACGTGGAAACAATATACCATCAAATGGAGATTAAGTAATTGGTACACTAAAGGCAATTACAAAATAAATGCATAACGTTGACTATTATTGCGATTAATTCTCATCATATGAAGATGTAAATGCCTCATAGATTTATCAGTTGTGTTTTTTTGGATCCGTCTGTTATAGATGCAAATTAATTCTTAGCGATTTTTTGTTTAACATTTTATCAAAATAAAATTAGCTTTCAGATTTTAAGGCATAACGTTATACTGTTTTGTTTTTCCAAAACACTAGAGGAATACCCGTCTCAAAATAAGTAAAATTAATTCGCCGGTTGGAACTGTTATACATTATATTATCTAGGGATGGGACGATTCCAGTATTTTTACCGATTCCCATACAATTACCGATTCTGTATTAAATTCCCGATTCTGATACAATTACCGAGTTTGATTCCGAATCTTTATAAATATCTACATATTTAACTATAAAGTTGTTATTTTTTTACGATTACCGTAAAAACATATGTTAAATGTGCAGATATTTTCTAAAACGTAAGGATACACTTTGGAGGGATAATCTATCGATTTTAGTTTTACTAATAGGTTAAAATCAATAGATATTTACTATTTTAGTATTATTATCAGCGGTAGAATATGTTTTCTTTAAAGAAAATCAAATAAAAAAGCCAATTAAAAGAATCGTTGTTGGCATCGGAAAACAGTTACAATTTTTTCGATACCGATTCCGATACGTCCAAAATTTCCGATTGTTTCGGTTCCCGATTCCGATTTGTATTAATCGACACAACACTAATATTTACCCCCTTTTATGAAGATGAAAATCAGCCTATGATGCAACTAAACGCTGTGTACATTATTATTATTATTATTATTATAATTATTATTATTATTATTATTATAATTATTATTATTATTATTATTATAATTATTATTATTATTATTATTATTATTATTATTATTATTATTATTATTATTCAGATTTTGATATTTTACATGACATTAAGTCAATAAAATGTATTTAATTTTACGGTTAGGATTAATGTATTTACGATATAACGTAATTTCCACGAATGTCGCTTAATTTGTATTAACTAATAATTAAAAATCAAACCTAATGCAAACCTAAAATATCTGAATTTTTAAATCGGAACTTGTGCCTATATTTCGTCCCCTAAGCACCCTAAATGGTGCTCCATAAAAATTTAAACTGAAGGACTATTTTACTTTCTCATATCGAATAACATTTGTTAAAATGTCACCAAAATGTGACATATGCCCTATTTGTCACAAAAATCACAATCCTTTGAATAAAATTTGTTTATGCATCATGTTGTAATTTATCAATTAAATTAAATATATCATATAACTTAAATTTAATACACCCTTAATTAACTCAAATAGACCCTTATATCTCAGGCTAGGCTTACGCTAGAAAATCTTTTCCGAAATTCATAATGATTGGTTTATCAATTTTGGAGAACCTCTTGTAATTACAAATATATAAACGTATGCGCCATACTTTATATAAATAGAGACAGAATGATTTTATAGCAGTCTGTTGAAATCTTTTACGCACTTGAATTAAGCTTTGGTTCGACGTTTAGATTGTCTATTTCAAATATGAAGAAGTATTTTAATGTGACCGTTCAAGTATGGGGATTAATCTGATTGGCATAACTCTAAACCAGTTGGATAAAATAGATATCAGTAAAAATGTTATCGATGATGGAAAACGTTGAAATCCACATCTAAATACTATTCTGCTTGCTACTCCCTTAGTTAATCCGTACATTACGCTTTGAAAAAGGTTAAATACAAATTTTGAAGGCCGGACTGCTTATAAAAAGAGCTAAATTCGCGAGATTTGGCTTGAAAAGTATAAATCTTTAAACTATGGACAAAAGTATGAATGTGGCCTTTCTTTGGTGTAGTCTCATTTTCGAACAGCTTAATAATATTATTTGATCATTGTTGAAATTGTGGGAGAGACGAAAGACGTGCAGCAGTTCTTCACTGAAAAAAGAGGTCAGCAAAACGTGACATAATAAAGGAAACATTAAAACCAAGGCAAAACAAAAAGAACACTTTGTGTCAAGAGGTACTGGATTGAAAAAGTGAATTTAAGATTGTCTCTCACAATGTAATTCATTATTTTTATTGAACTACGTAGAAGAGTATATTTTATTTTTATTGAACTATGTAGAAGAGTATAATTTTTTTTTTTATTGAACTATATAGAAGAGTATAATTTTTATTAATCTATAAAGAGTATATTTAATTTTTATTGAACTATGTAGAAGAGTATAATTTGTTTTTATTGAACTATGTAGAAGAGTATGATTTTTATTGAACTATGTAGAAGAGTATAATTTTTTATTCAACTATGTAGAAGAGTATAATTTTTTTTATTGAACTATGTAGAAGAGTATAATTTTTTTATTGAACTATGCAGAAGAGTATATTTTTTATTGAACTATGCAGAAGAGTAAATTTTTTTTATTGAACTATGTAGAAGAGTATATTTTTTTTATTGAACTATGTAGAAGAGTATAATTTTTTTTATTCAACTATGTAGAAGAGTATATTTTTTATTGAACTATGCAGAAGAGTAAATTTTTTTATTGAACTATGTAGAAGAGTATAATTTTTTTTATTGAACTATGTAGAAGAGTATAATTTTAATATTGAACTATGTAGAGGAGTATAATTTTTATTGAACTATGTACAAGAGTATAATTTGTTTTTAATGAACTATGTAGAAAGCATAATCTTTTTATTGAAGTATGTAGACAGGTATATTTTTTATTGAACTATGTAGAAGAGTATAATTTTTTATTGAACTATGTTGAAGAGTATAATTTTTTATTGAACTATGTAGAAGAGTATAATTTTTATTGAACTATGTAGAAGACTATAATTTTTTTATTGAACTATGTAGAAGAGTATAATTTACTTATTTAACTATGTAGAAGAGTATTTGTTTTTATTGAACTATAGAGAAGAGTATATTTTTTTATTGAACTATGTAGAATAGTATCTTTTTATTGAACTATGTAGAAGAGTATTTGTTTTTATTGAACTATGTAGAAGAGTATTTTTATTGAACTATGTAGAAGAGTATACTTTTTTATTGAACTATGTAGAAGAGGACAATGTTTTATTGAACTATGTAGAAGAGTCTAATTTTTTTATTGAACTATGTAGAAGAGTATATTTCATTTTTATTGAACTATGTAGAAGGGTATAATTTGTTTTGAACTATGTAGAAGAGTATATTTTTTATTGAATTATGTAGAAGAGTATTTTTTATTGAACTATGTAGAAGGGTGTAATTTATTTTATTGAACTATGTAGAAGGGTGTAATTTATTTTATTGAACTATGTAGAAGAGTATAATTTTTATTGAACTATGTAGAAGAGTATATTTTATTTATTGAACTATATAGAAGAGTATATTTTATTTTTATTGAACTATGTAGAAGGGTATAATTTGTTTTGAACTATGTAGAAGAGTATATTTTTTATTGAATTATGTAGAAGAGTATTTTTTATTGAACTATGTAGAAGGGTGTAATTTATTTTATTGAACTATGTAGAAGGGTGTAATTTATTTTATTGAACTATGTAGAAGAGTATAATTTTTATTGAACTATGTAGAATAGTATCTTTTTTTATTGAACTATGTAGAAGAGTATAATTTTCTGAGTATTTATTAGTACTTAATAAATTATCTCACTTGCGTCAGTTTTATATTCTTAATACAATGGACATTTTTTTTATAGAAAATATCATAAACTCATATTAATCGTTACGTGTTATTGGTTTTTCTGTTTAAAATATTATTTTTTCACTACCCCCAAAATATCAGCTTTATCTAAACATATTTTTGATTAAATATATTTCTCATTTAGTGAAATTTCCACATTTGTGCTAGTCTATATAAATAAAATGAACTCATTTTTTCCCGTGGGATTTTGACCTTAATAGGATTAAATATCAAGATATTTCATGCAAATATAATATTCACAAACGGCAGAACAATATCTGAGGTGTTTTATAGGCTTATTATTTCTCAAATTTCTCGATAATCTTAGATTTTTATACTTTTTCTGCTGAGAAGTCACGGCCAAAATCGGTTAAGATCAATGGAAGTGGTAAAATATTTTCTCTCTAATAAATTCCTCCTCCCCCTGCCACCACTTAACACCGTTTGGGGATCGTTCACAGGGAAGAGTTGAGAAGAGAACACCGGGTTGGCTTCGTAGTTCTTTCATGTGAAGTTATTTAAAATCACTAAACTGAGCTGCAGTGCTCTGTGGCGTAGTGGTTAGCGTGCTGGACAATTCACATTATATTTTCACGTTCGCGCCGACCTACCGTAGTCGTTTTTTTTTCCTAAACAACTGGAATGGACTTTTCTTGGTGGCCGAACTGTTAACGTTGCAGATGTTTTTTTTTTGTTTTGTTTTTTTCACACTTTATTTTCCTACTTTTACACATGACTCCGGGTTTGATCCTTCCTACTTACCTACAATAACATTTTTAAAACTCCCCACCCCGTCCCGGAAACAAACACTCGGGCAACGCCGGGTACCCCCGCTAGTTAGTAATAATTTAAAAACTCAAATCAATATATGGACCCAAAAACAAAGATAAATCGATCGCCTCAATAAAAGATATATTTAAAAAAAAAGAAAGAAGTGGAAAATTTTTAAACGTCTTCTGTGGCACAATGGAGAGCGCCCCTTTTGAGGAAGCTGGAAGCTTCTACATCATGAACCTTATGCCTAACATATCTGCACCTCACAAGTACAGACAAGTTATTGTCTGCACTTGTGATGTGCAGATGTGTTAAGCAGGTTCTTTGTGGGTTTGGGAAGGTTAGAACATGTCAGCTGAGTTTGAATGGCAGTCGTTTATTCATATTCAAGTCAAAACGATTTGAGATCCTAGAAAACGAAAGGTCAAACTGGAGAAGTCATGATCGAGGCATATAAAGCAAAAAAAAATATTCAAACTTTTTTATGTCGCTCTCTCACTCTCGCTCTTTCAATATGTCTCTCTTTTACTTTTCCTCTCTCTCTCTTTTTCTTCATTGAAAGAGAAAAAATATTCAAACTTTTTTATGTCGCTCTCTCTCTCTCGCTCTTTCTATATTTCTCTCTTTTACTTTTCCTCTCTCTCTCTCTCTCTCTTTTTCTTCATTGAAAGAGAAAAAATATTCAAACTTTTTTATGTCGCTCTCTCTCTCGCTCTTTTTATATTTTTCTCTTTTACTTTTCCTCTCTCTCTCTCTTTTTTCATTGAAAGAGAGAATTAAATATAATTCTATTGTTTAAAAAAAAGTTGAAGCTTGCATTTTGAGGTCGACAGGCGTGACATAACAGTTTTAGCTGCATGCTTCTGGTTTCAACTGGTATTTATAAAAAATATGCTCCGCCAGTGTTATACGTAAAATAAATTATATGTTTTTTTATAAAAACGCATTTGTTTCTATACCAGCGTTAAATTTCAGTATGCGATCCCTGCTGACAATGGAAATGCTGTCTGTGACGACGCAATGAAAACTAGAGAAGCGACCCATGCCGGCCAGTTTTTACCGACGACATATCCACCCTTTTGTGTTGTTGTTTCCATGGGTCTATCGTTAGATATCGTTTATTTCCCTGGGGAACTGTTTGCGTTACTAGAACGTTTTTTAACCAAGTAACTCTTCCCGAGAAACGATAGCGTCATCTTCTGCCACACTGTATTCGTCCAAATCTCAATATCTACTTATAAGTCCAAAAAGAATTATCCCCCCTTCCACACCGTTACTTAATTTACATACATCTCTCCTTTGCAATGTTACAACATGAAATAAATTTCCTTTATAAATAAACCATGAATAATATAACATTCATACAAGAAGAACAGTCTTTATTTTCCCAGAAGTGTACGACAAACAAATAACATTGTAGTCTCTTGTAGAATTCGTTTTATGCATAAGAAAATAACATTCTTACGTGATTGATTCCATTTAACCCATAGACGTAACCCTAGCATGAACTTCTATGCTGGGTCAGTAACTTGTATTCAGTAACTCTAGTAGCTGCCAACGTTAAGAATTTTGATGCAAAACGAACTTATAAAATAACGCAATGATATGTAATGGGAAAACGTGTCATGGTAATTCATTCTGAGACAATAAATCTATAAATGATGGATAAGAAGTTCCTGTCAGCTATAACTCAGTAAGCGAAAATTGCAAGGAGAAGAATATTTCTATGTGTATAGTATTACAATAGTGTACATGTATGGCAAAAGGCAATAAAACGCGCTTCATTCGGGTTCCTTTGGGTCATACCTGAGGGTAACAGAAGATAAAATTATTTCTTTCTTTAAACAAAAGCATCATTATACTATTGTATCGTGCCTATATAATAACGTTATTCGTTAGAAAGCCATTCTTAATATGGAAGGCAATGGTGCTTCCTAAGTAGTCTGTATTTTCACGTAACAGTTTAATTTTAAGAATATATCGTAAAACTTGAACTTTACTTGAAAATACTATTAAAATATAGCGAGGTAACATAAATGCATAAGCACCCCAGATTTCTTTCAATAAAAGTTCTCCACCACCTCCCGGCCATGTCGGTGGGGCATTAGAATACACCGACTGCCCCCCCCTGCAGAGGGTAAAAGTCCCTCAATGGGATCCTGGATATGACCTTAAACTATATCCAGTGGTGAGGCCCCAGCTTGTGGGCTTTGGAAAGTGTGGAGCTACCCTTTAATTACAATTGCTCCCAGGTCCACTCTGACCCGGAGTGGTAGTACCTGTTAGGGTTCCATCTATGGGTTAAATAGAAACCGACTTGAAAACAACAAATATATTCTATTAAAAAAATTTTCCTCAAAATCTTTGGATTCGACATTCAATAACCCGAAAAGGGTTGATATGTCGTAAAACAAAAGCAACCAAACAACCAATCCACCACCTCCGTAGTCAGATCTCGTGTACAAAAATCCAATTTTACTTGGTGACCCAGAGATTATGGTCAGTTCACTAACTGCTGAGAGCTAGTGATCGAGGTTGCCGGCTATCGGTGCCAGTGTGTGCCAATCGTCCATTAGACTGCCACGAGAGACTTTATTTCTTTTTCCGCTGAGTCATTCTCTTATTTTTTTTATTGAACTTTTTAGATCCACGAGAAAGAAAGTCAGCCGTTAAAGCTTATTACACAGACGACACGTATCCTTTATTGTGCACAGTGTCGTCGATTCAAGATTCGTTGTATTTTTTGTTTGTTTTCTTTTCTTTTTTATAATGCTAGGGTTGAGCAATTTATACCGTTTCCTTTGTGATTACTGATTAAGGAAGAATCATAAAAAATTAATCACTAACGTGTATTGAGACCGAGGTGTTATCAAAAATATTATTTAAGAAAGCATTAGAAAATCTTCAGACAAACATTTTCTTTTGAAAAGAGGGGTACATCAGAAAAAGAAAAGCAACACTTAACAAAACACCCGTATTATGCGCAGAAGTAATTTATTTTAATTTTAAGAAAAAAAGAAGTGAAGATATCCTTACAAGTTTACCAGTATCATTGTATAGAACTAAATTTATTGCCATAAAGATTATCCTTAGGCTAAGCCGCCAGGTGCATATCCGTGATGCTATATTTCGAGACGTTTTCCCATTCTTCAGGCGTGTGTTAGACTTTTATCAGTGCATGCTGGGTTTTATTATACATTGAGTGATTTTGCATGTGTCTTATGGATATGTATTGCTATAAAGATCATACTTGCGTCAGGCGACCAGATGCATATCCATGATACTATATTTCGAGACGTCTTCCCTTCCACAGGCGTGTGTTAGACTTTCAAACGTGTATGGTGGGTTTTACTGTAAAATGTGTGAGTTTACGTAATTGCAAATATATATATCTATATATGTCTATCTCTCTCTCTCTCTCTATATATATATATATATATATATATATATATATATATATATATATATATATATAAGATGTATATTTAAATAAGGGGGTAGTCACCAACGATGTGTATTTTTAAACATTATTTTATAATTCAGTGTCTTGGTCTTGCATTGAGAATTATGTTTAGATCATTGTAATAATGTTTTTAAATCATTGAAAACGTTTTTACGCGTTTCAGACGTTCTGTGAAGCGTCCTCATCAGAAATTATTTTCAAATCTGTTGGAGATGTAAATATAGCATTTTCGTAGTTCATTTGAAGTGTTTCCAAGGGATGGAAACGTGTGAGTGTCTACTATTCATAGGAATGTTCAATTTTTATTACTCTTTTATTAGGCCGTCGACCTCTTTCTACTTGTCTTTTTTTCTTTTCCTTTAGGATAGTGTGTGTGTATTTTCTTTTATTGGTTTGAGAATGTGTATACTGTTTTATAGTATTATGAGGTTATTTGCTTCCCTAGGAAGGTGACTGTGATCCAAGGTCGTTACTAATGAGTATGTGTGGGGAGGGGTGGGAGAACCAGCTCTTCTGAAATAAGGGTAGGGGTGCTTTCATTCTATTTTGATATTTATTTTTTGGATTGTTGGATTTTAGTATTGTGATTTTTCGTTTCAGTCTTTTCGGAGTATTCTTTATATTATGTTTGTTTAGATTGAGGGGTGTTAAAAAATACACATTGTTGGTAACTACCCCCTTATTTAAATATATATATATATATATATGTATATATATGTATATGTATATATATATATATATAGAGAGAGAGAGAGACAGACAGACAGACAGACAGAGACAGAGAGAGAGATGTTTTTTTTTGTTAGCGATACTCTTTGAACGAATTTAATTATTTATGCGAAAGTGCATTTTTACCTAAATGCGAGTTGGTGAAATCATCTCTAAACTTTTTCTGAAATTTCGCAGTTTTGTACAAATAAATGTCAGTTTTTGCTTCTATTATCAACAAAATTCACTAGTTTTTATTAATCCGGCGCTAACGATTCTAGATAATTATGTTTGCAATGCTGCCACTTAAAAGGTGATACTACGAAGGACATTTAATATTCGGACGAAAGTACATAGTCGACATATAATTATTTAGTCACAACTAATATTTACTGTATCTTTACATAAATATGAATTTTTATTCAATATAAAACTCTATTTGACGCAAATACGTCCAAATGAATATATAAGCCAAAGTAAATATCCGATGACTTATTTGTCAGCGTGTAGCAACGTCTGCAGAGGACTGCAAACAATTAGAGTACGTCGTCTTCTCGATTTGTATTCCAATCGATTGCCGTTCAGACGAATGAAATAATAAGCCCCACCCTCTTTGCCTTATTTAACAGTCTTTTTCTGTTAAAATCAGGGAAATGAAAATCGTATAGAAACATTAGAAATATATCTCGCTACTTATCTATATATCTATAAAAGTGAGAATGTGTGTGAGAACACTGCTCAACCTATATTCTCAACGATATTTTTATCTTCAAACTTGAAAGTTAGTATATGGGGTATCTAGTAACGTGGAAAACGTTTTAAACTGTTTTTTTTTTATCCGAAAGAAGCCTGCTAAGGAGTCAATATTAAAAAAATTAGTACGCGGTGGGAGGTCATCAGATTTTCATGTTTGTCAACTGTAACTACTGCGCATGTGCGGTCGTGAAACATGAGAGCTCCCTTTAAGAATAAGTAGGTTTGAAAACACTTTTTAAAGAACGTATCAAGCTGACCTAATGGTTATCGTACTTGATTCACTGCCTTTATGTTTTAGTTAAGATTTCAGCTCTAGGATTTATTTACTTACAAGTATTGACCCTTTTAAAAAAAGCATAATACTCGAATGCACATGTTTCAGTTTCTTTCCGTTGTTGGCTTCATTTCTTTAAAGGATTTTTACGTTAAGTACGGTATTTTCTGTTTAAAATAAATTAAAAATCTGCATTAATTAAACAGTATTTTACGACCAGGCAACGCCGGATAGCCTGCTAGTTAGGTATAATTAAATGCATGCGTTTTACTCGTGTCGGTCATATCGTCGCACTAAATAATCAAGGAGCATTTCATCATGTCTGCATCAATTAAGCTATCAAAAAAGATATCGTATACCTCGTTATCTTTTTGTCTATGCTTTCCATAACTCCGCATCTAGTTAGATTTTCAATTACTATAAATCGAACACATATTTAAGCTTGATGTTTAACATGAATTGTTCTTCTTAAAAAGAATAACACTGCTTAGTTGGTATTAAACTTTTTCGGATTATTTTATGCTTAATCTGGTTATTTTGGAAAAACTATCTACGTTGTAAGTTTTTTTTTAATATCTTCAAAATATTATTCATGGTGTTTGGTTTGGTTTGGTTTAGTTTGGGTTAGCTTGGTTTGGTTTTGTTTAGTTTGGTTTTGTTCGGTTTGGTTTGGTTTGGTTTGGGTTGGTTTGGATTTGTTTGGTTTAGTTCAGTTCGGTTTAGTTTGGTTTGGTTTGGTTTGGTTTGGTTGTGATGTAGAGAGAAATTCTTGTTTTTGTTTTTAGCTTTGAAAAACATAATTGAGTCTCTTGCAAAGGAAAGGATAAAAAACAATGGCACCTATGTTTGTTGCATTTTAAGTCACGAAACCGGTATCTTCACATAGTACTGATCTAATAGCACAAAAGCACTCCACCGGCAATGTGAATCAACCCGACAGTACCGGGTAAATACAACCATTTTTTTTTAAATAAAATTGTTATTTTTACAGTGTGAAATTTTACAAATTTACACAGTTAAAACGCTAATTTATTTTTGTCTAATTATGAGAGTTGAAATTTAAAATAGACGTGTTATATCGATTGCTTTATAATGAAGCATAATTCTATTGTGAGTTCTAATTGCATTTTTCTTTTAATCATTTTAAAATACCAATATGTCATTTATAGTAATCATATTTCACGTGAGTTTGCGGAACAATGACTGTAAATCCAAAAAACTTAAAGCATGCTTAATAAAATGAATATATATTCGGGGCGCCTCAGGCAACAAGCAATAAACTTGCCCCACCGGAAAGCCCGGTGGCAAGGCCTGGGAGGGTGGACCTCCTAGGTATTACCCAGGCGGTGTACCTCAGTCCAACAGGTGGTGGGCCGGTTCCCGGCCCATCACCTGTTGGGAGGAGTGTCAAATGACGAATCCTTGACGTGCACTACCCTGTCTCCATGCAGCCGAATTCGCTAGGAGACATCCCATCACTACGGAGAGTGATGGGGTATTTATTTATTTAAATGCTGCCCACATCAGCATTATTTCGCACAAGGCCTGGAAAGTGGGATACCCGCAGGCTCCCCTAAAGGAGGGGCACTCCTGCAATGTTAAAAATTGCCCGAGTAACCCCGTCGGCATTCCCCGGTCGGGGCGCCTCAGGCAGCAAGCAATAAACTTGCCCCACCGGAAAGCCCGGTGGCAAGGCCTGGGAGGGTGGACCTCCTAGGTATTACCCAGGCGGTGTACCTCAGTCCAACAGGTGGTGGGCCGGTTCCCGGCCCCTCACCTGTTGGGCTGAGTGTCAAGTGACGAATCCTTGACGTGTACTACCCTGTCTCCATGCAGCCGAAGCCGCTAGGAGACATCCCATCACTACGGAGAGTGATGGGGTATGATCCTACACAGTCGGACGATTCTATTTATAAACGATGCTGCTAAGAACTGACGAATCAAATTAATTCACGTTCTGCTAACAACCAATCAGAAACCAGAATTGCTTCATAAATATTAAACCTTTTGTGGAGCAATTTCACATGTTCTTTTCCCGGGTTTCGACACGGTAAGAATATTTTGGTCTGTGGAACTGTCTACTACAAACAAGTCACCTCCCTGGACTTGTGTGTAACAGCGAACCATCTGAAACTGTTCTGAAACTCAAAATGGATTACACTTCTAGAATATATATATATATATATATATATAAATTTAAAGGAGATTAGAATAATAGTCTAAAGAGCTAAGTGTATTTTAATGTAATAGTGAAATTACTAGTTTAATTAAAATACAGGAAATTCTCGTTGTAATTTAGATATATAATAAGCTCGATAGTTAAATGTCCTAGAGCTAATTCAATATTAAGTAATGTGATTTATAATTTAAAAATTAAAAAAAATAAATTTTAAATTTAAAAATCAAATTTTAATTAAATTAAAAATCAGTTTCATAAGAAGGAACAACAACAAAGTCAATTATCTGTACGATCGTTTCGGAAATCCGTGCTTTTTATTTGTTGTATACATGAAGTCACGTAGAACAATTATACATAGTTTTTTTGGTAAGCACGGTCTCCTCATCAGCAAATTTAGGAGGATTTCTATTGAATTTAACAGACACCAAAAATAAACCTAGCATTAAAAGTAAGGCAGATGAATCTGAAAAATTGAAATAAAAGGTTTGGATTTAAAATTTATAAGAAAATTAGTATAGGTTAGAGATAGAAATGAGTAGAAAAAATATATATTTTTTGAATTTACATAATAAATTTGATTTAAAAATATATAGAGATAGTTACCTTTTAGTTTTTCTTTTTTTTGAAATCAGGAACTGTGTTTAAAGTAGTCATTTAGATGTTTGCTATAGCTTTTTATTTTATTGAATGATGAATTTTAAAAGGGCGACGCTCGTGCAGTAAATTATTTCCGTTAGCGTATTTTGATTTAAAGACGCTACAGTTAATATATATAGAGAGAATATTTATTTTGCAAGTTTTTAAGGGGAGATAATTGTCATGTGTTATTGGCTTTATTTATTATTTGAAATACTACAGACTAAAAACATACAAAAACCCTAAGAGAAACATAGACACTGAAAATTTTGAAAATGACTTAATCAACCTGATTAAAAATATTAAATTTAAGAAAAATAAAAAATATATCACCCCAACACTTAAAAAAATAAATAAATTTTCAAAATCTATTTCTATAAGCCACCAAAATAAACTCATAGTACCGGCAGATAAAACTGGAAATTTCTACACAATGGACTATATACAATATAAAAATCTAATATATAAAGAACTTAATAAAAATTATAAAACTACTAATAAATCAGCACTAAATAAAATAAATAATGATGCAAAAAACATTTTAACTAAACTTAAAATAGATAAATACACAGAAATAACGGTACCAGGTACCCCGAGATTTACTTTAAAAGACCACAAACACAGCTTCAATATTAACCCTTCTATTAGACGCATTTGCCCCTCGAAATCAGATATAGGACTGGTTAGTAAAAACATATTAGATAGAATTATCCTCAAAATTAAATCCATAATAAAATACCCACTATGGCAATCTTCCAACCAAGTAATCGACTGGTTTTCTAATATTCAAAATAAAAATAATATTAAATTTCTTTCTTTTGACATTGAATCATATTACCAATCTATATCACCTATCCTACTTAATAAATCTCTACTAATGGCACGAAAATTAACTAATATAACTCAAGACGAAACTACACTAATACTTATAGCTAGACAGTCTTTAATAACATTTGATAATAAATATTGGACCAGGAAAAATACCCCTAACCACTTCAACATTTTAATGGGATCGACGGACTCGACTCAGGTCACTGATCTAGTTGGCCTTTTCCTTTTAAATGAAATACATTGTATACTCCATAAACAATTCAAACTTGAAGGAGGGCTATATAGAGATGATGCACTTTTCATAACGAATTCTACTAATAAAAATTATGAAAAAGCAATTAAAAATAAAAAAAATTGTTAATTTCTTAGACATAACCTTAAATCTTGAAAATTCTACCTTTGAACCATACCATAAACCTAACCAATCACTTCTATATGCCCACAATCAATCAAACCACCCTAAATCAATATTAAAATCAATAGTTCCCAATATCGCTCTAAGAATTTCTAGACTGTCTTCTACTAAATCAATATTTACCAAAAATGAAAAATACTATAATGAAGCCCTTAAAAACTCTGGATATAATTCACAAATTAAATTCATAAATGAAAATGATAGAAACATAAACTGCATTAAAAATAAACCTATTAAGAGCGTAATAACATATAATATGGCAATGTCTTCCCGTATACGAGTTAATAAAAATAACCAAGAGACAAAAAAAGATAAAACCAAACTACAAATATTAGATATAATACAAATAAACAGCAAACTAAAACCCGCAAACGTAAGAATAGACACAAGGAGATCCTATGGTTCAATCCCCCGTATTCCAAAAACCTAGAAACAAACATTGCTAGAGAATTTTTTAAAATATTAGATAAGAACTTTAAAGCCCCCCATAGATATAATAAAATTTTCAATAAGAACACAATTAAAGTCTCTTACTCTACTATGCCTAACCTTCATCAGAAAATAATTAGCTCTAATAATAAGAAAATTAATAAACTACAAAATACAACTATACAAAATACATCGGACTGTAACTGTAGAAGAAAAAATAAATGTCCCCTACAAGGCTCATGTAAAATTAAAAATGTTATCTATAGCTGCACAGTATCAAAAACTCCAAATATACAAGAACCTATCAACAGCCATAACTCAACTACCAGATTAAATAATAACACCAACTTAAATCAATCTACCGATCAATTACTAATCAACCCACCACATTATAATCCAACAATAGACCTAACGGAAAATAATCATAATAATCAAGAGGTAATATATTTTGGTTCCACATCTGGCCCAATAAAACATAGAATTTCAACGCACAAACATTCTTTTAAAAATAACTCTCTATCAAACCAAACTACTCTATCCAACTATATTTGGCAACTAAAAAATAGCAATATTTCTTTCAACTTAAAATGGCAAATAATTGAGACTTGCAAATCATATAAACCAGGAGATAAATTTTGTACACTATGTACAAAAGAAACCCAAAAATGTAAAATATGAAGATATAAAAAGCACAACCAAACTAGTAAATTCAAGACACGAGCTTCTAACATGTAATCATAAACGTTGGTTTAAATTTAATAAATATAAACCACCTTAAATCATTAAAAATTACTCATTAGTAAAAATAGATTACAATTTTTTTTTTTTTAATAAATTAAGTTAGACCAATTACCGCCCTTAGACCCGTAAATCAAATAATAAATAAAGCCAATAACACATGACAATTATCTCCCCTTAAAAACTTGCAAAATAAATATTCTCTCTATATATATTAACTGTAGCGTCTTTAAATCAAAATACGCTAACGGAAATAATTTACTGCACGAGCGTCGCCCTTTTAAAATTCATCATTCAATAAAATAAAAAGCTATAGCAAACATCTAAATGACTACTTTAAACACAGTTCCTGATTTCAAAAAAAGAAAAACTAAAAGGTAACTATCTCTATATATTTTTAAATCAAATTTATTATGTAAATTCAAAAAATATATTTTTTTCTACTCATTTCTATCTCTAACCTATACTAATTTTCTTATAAATTTTAAATCCAAACCTTTTATTTCAATTTTTCAGATTCATCTGCCTTACTTTTAATGCTAGGTTTATTTTTGGTGTCTGTTAAATTCAATAGAAATCCTCCTAAATTTGCTGATGATGAGACCGTGCTTACCAAAAAAACTATGTATAATTGTTCTACGTGACTTCATGTATACCACAAATAAAAAGCACGGATTTCCGAAACGATCGTACAGATAGTTGACTTTGTTGTTGTTCCTTCTTATGAAACTGATTTTTAATTTAATTAAAATTTGATTTTTAAATTAAAAATGTTTTTTTTAATTTTTAAATTATAAATCACATTACTTAATATATATATATATATATATGTATACATATATATATATATATATATATATATAACTACTTCATTTACTCATATAACATTAATATACGAAAGTATAAATTTATGCGTAAACTTTAAGTATTTACTTCAAAAGTGCTCAATACCTAGGTAGAGCTAGTTAGTTAGTTATAAAATATATATGGCGATTAAGCTACACTGAATATTCCGCGTTTCATCCACTCTAAGATTCTTCAGGCTTATGCGCATAAGCCTGAAGAATCTTAGAGTGGATGAAACGCGGAATATTCAGTGAAGCTTAATCGCTATATATATTTTATAACTAACTATATATATATATTTAAACATATTTAAAAACAATAGAACACACATACACACACATACATATATATGTGTGTGTATGTGTTTTCAATTATATTTCACTCTTTGTGTATACCAATCCTTTTTGTTTGGAAGCTCAATGTATTTTAAATATAATAACAAAACATATATAAAAGAAATGGAACACGTGCATCAAGTCTGTTGCCAAGGTCGCTGGAAAGATGGTGGGATCCTTCTACCGCTCCAGAAGATATCTCACTACGGATGCAATTCTCTATCTATATAAAAGCCAAGTACGTCCAAGGATGGAATACTGTTGCCATATCTGGGCAGGAGCTGCTAAAACAGCTTATCCTGCCTTGACGGAGTACAAAATAGACTTCGTGGCTTAGTGGGAGATGCCCTTTTCTCTACCCTGCAACCTCTCTCCCACAGAAGAGACGTTGCGAGCCTGTCCTTGTTTTATCGTTATTTCCATGGCAGATGCTCGTCTGAACTCCAACCTCTGGTCCCCCCTCGCCAATCTTTCACGAAAAACACCCGTCTAGCTGAATCCACTGTGAAAAAATTTCCCCCACTCTATATCTGTGCCTAAATCAAAACGCAGATTCCATGAACAAAGCTTCTTTCTTAGAACTGCACGCCTGTGGAGCTCTGTTCCGTCTGCCTGCTTCCCTCCGGACTACAACTTGGTTGTCTTCAAGTCCAATGTTAACAAATTCCTAATGAACCGCCCCCTTAAGTAAACACTTCATCAAATCTCCACACTAACGTAATGTACTTGCAATAACCCTTATCCCTGAGTGGCTTCCGGGCCTTGATAAGTGGTGATCACTGTGTAAAAAATAAAAATAAAAATAAAAAAAATAACAGTATAGTTACATTTCAAGAGCTAAATATTTATTTTCCATGCAAACCAACTTCTCCAACATATTAATTATTTTTTCTACAGGCCCGTTTTATTATGCAGAAACACACGGTTATCATTATATCCGGAAGGCAGCCAGAACAAACACATGATGTTGAGTTTTAATGAACTTTTTCTTCTTGCATCATTATATTGTCATGCATTTTTTCTATCTTCGTAAAAAAGTTATACTTTTTCTGAAGAGCATGTGAACGAAAAGATGCAGTATTGACATACTAATAAACTTTTGTTTCTGCATAACGAAAAGGATATGTAATAAATGTACCGAAATTTTAACATGCTGAAAGAGCTATTTTGCTAAAAAAATATTAGAATCTTAGAATATGACTATACCGTTATTCTTATATGTATATATATATATATATATGTGTGTGTGTGTGTGTATATATATATATATATATATATATATATATATATATATATATATATATATATATATATATATAGGAGCAAACAGTTAATAAAACGTGTAAAAAAACACTTTGAAAAAGAGTTAAAAACATATTTAATCTGAAACGGAAACACATGATAAGTGGATAGTCCTTAAGCCGCGGAGTTTCGAATAAATACTTTCCTTCTCATCAGAGGCTAGGTATTAGCAAAATGCGGGATCGGATTTTGCATACAAAAGTATTGGATGAAACAATAAGTAAGTCAAAGATCTTACTTGATAACCAAAAATGAATCAGAGGGAATATGGTTAAGAAAAAGGTGATTACAGGTGAATGGATAATTATTTTATTATATATATATATATATATATATATATATATATATATATATATATATATATATATATATATATACTAGCTGGAAGCCCGGAGTTTCCATGTCGTACAGTACGCTTAAATATGGTATTTTATTAATTCATATTGCGTATTTTTTATTATAGAATCAATCCTCTATTAAATATGACGGAGATTAATTTGCTCCGTGGACTCGAACAAATAAAATTAAAAACATAATGATGATGTCGTTAATCAAAATTTGTCTGTGTTTTTTCCGATATGAATATATCTAGGTATATATATATATATATATATATATATATATATATATATATATGATGATTGCAACGTCTTGTTAGACGAGTGCCACTCCCTCAGACTCAGTCCATGAGCCCAAGAATGACATTTTTTAAGTCCTACCGGTAAATTTACACGCTAAAGCAGGCCTGACACTGTAGACGGTCATTGAGATCAATTATTACATGCTTCCAGCATTTCAAGCCTCTACGCGTCACAACTTTTTCATTCCACAGGACCATTTTTATAGACAAATACCTGAAGGAGTATCTATACACAGATTATGTTACAGAGTCTTAGCTTTGTACGACAGCTAAGTCTCTCTCTTGGTTCAAAGTGTTGAGATCCAGCAACAAGCGAGAGCAAGATAGCCAGCAACAAGTTAAACTACAGATCAGCTTAATGCGAGTACTGGTCTCCCGCTTTATGTTTTTTTTTAAATCAGAAATTGGCTTCTCCTAGAAAGGCTGCCTTCACCACGGCTTACGGGAGCCCTCTCCACCCTAATATATGTACAAATATATATATATATATATATATATATATATATATATATATATATATATATATATATATACCTATTCACATACAGTACTTTTTCGTTGTATCACAACTCATCAGTGCGGCTAGACTAGCACCTCTCCCAAGCCAAGGAGTAAACCTTGAACCATCACATTGACAGTCCGAAGTTCCACCCATCGAGCCACGGCGCCCGCAAATAACCTCTACAAATGTATATTATTTTAAGCAAACATTCGTTCACCACTTTTATAGTGCTCAAACTGCTTGTTTATACACAAACAGCGAGCCTCGCATTTTTTTCAGCCAAATAATAACAGGTGAGTATTTACAACAGTGCTCTACCCAAAGAGGGGGACTTAAAATATATTTGTTGTCATCCAAATACAGTATTGTTTCGTTGTATCACAAGTGATTAGTAGGGCTAGACTAGCACCTATTCCAAGCCGTATTGAACCTAGAACCATCGCGTTTACAGTCAGCAATTCCTGCCATCGAACCACGGGAACGGCCCCCGTAAATAACCCCCACAAATGTCTATTCTAAACAAACATTCGTCCACCATTTTTATAGTGCTCAACCCGCTTATTTACAAACAAACAGCGAGCCTGGCACTTTTCAGCCAATTAAGTAGCGGGTGAGATTATTTACGACAGTGTTCTACCCAAAGATGGGGGAGGTTTATGTACATTTGTGAGAGTTGAAAACTCCCAGGCTAACTCGATTGTTGCCCTTTTACTCAGAGAGCGACCTAACTACGTCACTTCCTGTTTCACATATTTCTCTCTCTTTTCCGCTGAACGTTCGACTAGTCAAGATGTGACAGATATCGCTCCTGGTGGGGGCATCGGACACCCAACCAGGTCCTGACTAACCGTCAGCCTCTCATCAATCGCAAGTAACGAACTCTTATTCTTTCTATCTCTTTCTTAATATTTCTCATGTAAATTTATGTAAATAAATATGGATTCTTTCACTATATATACCAGTATGTTTTCGTCGTCATTATGCTACCTTTTTTCTTTTCAATCCTGCCATCATCCAATACATTCACCATACACATGAGGACGGGATCGTATATCACACAAACAGACCATCCTCTGCCCCCTCCTCACATTCATCAATACGTAACAATGTAATATGATACCTGTTCTTACAGGTAGTAGTGCTTTTTTAGAAATTTACCTGTAAAGTTCGAAGTTTAAAACCTTTTTTTTTTTTTTAAACATGTTTGTTTTGTTGTTTTTTTTTTAATGAAACCTTGATCCTTGCTCCTTTAATTGAAAAAAAAATTAGGGTTTGAATTACATTTTTCGAAGAGTTATAAGCTTGAAAAGATGGGGTGGAATTATTCACTATTTTTCACGAATTTCTGACACACCTACCTGTTCTTACAGGTAGTAGATTTTAGGGTGCGTCTTGTTACAATCTCCTATGGCATCCAAATTTGATAGCATTGTAGTGAAAGGAATTACTATATTATTGCAACATTCATATTCACACGTCAATCTGATTTCGCCGTCGTTTTCTTTCCCCTCCGCGTGTTTGAGAAAACGATAACCTGTACTTTTATTCATTTAACCCGCATTTCATCTTGCTGACTCCTGTAATTTGTTTCGCAAGCAAAGAAAGAACCACGCCGGGACGTTGCGGGAAATTAGGTAACATCTGAAATAGAATTAGATTATATTTCTCGAGCATAAATATTTCGCTAAACCCCCAATTGCACATATTGAAAAGGGACGTTAGAACTCGTGTTATTGACATAAGCATCTGGTCTGGTTTTAAAGGTAGAAATGACTAAATGTTAGGCGATATCAATAAAGTAAAGTAAACCTTGATTTTATAGTTATTTAACTTATTGGTTTGTCATAATTTCTCTTAGTTTTCTTGATTTAATTAATAATAGATAATACGAAATAATTAGATTATTAAAGTGTGTACGTATGAGTTACATTCTTTTTAAAAAAAAGTGCCTTTGAAGTAAAGATACACATTTTAAATCAGTCGGTTTTTACTTCAACAAGAATTTTCAAAATATAATATATATTCTCAAACTTCTTGTAATTAAATAGACACAGTAAAATATACTAGTGGCGTTATAATATACTAGAAACTATTTTTAAATATAGTTTTCCTCATGACTATAAGATAATGTGTTAATTAAATAATTAAGAATCTTCAAACATTCCTGACTGAGCAGTGATAATCAAAAAGGGTAAAACTTGTGGAGAACGCTGTTTTACGGTTGTTATAAAAGTGGAACGGCCATTTAAATTTCGTTCCGTTTTAATCCTTTCTTTTTTTAACTTGCCCCCCATATCGAAAGTAATCGGACGTATACCATTGAACAATCGTACTTTTTATATATAAAAAAAAAACGAAATATTTTTATATAATTTTTTTTTTTATCAAATTTTATTAATAAATCAAAATAAATTAATTTTTAAACGAAAATATCAATTTGGTATATCTTTTTAGTATTTTTTTTAACATAAGTCCAACGCAACGTTCACATTGGAAATGCCGACTTTTTTTTTTCGACTATACTTACCACAAATAAACACTCCCCAACCTCCCCATGTTAAGAACAGCTTTCTAAATAAACACGCCCCAATCTAGTCAGCAAATACCTAAAAACAGTTAACATGTCGAATGCGAACGGTAATTTGGACGTAAAACGGAACAAAATTTAAACTCCCGTTCTATTTTTAAAAGAACCGTAAAACAGAGCGTTTCTTGCAAGTTTTACGCAAAGAAATAAAAAACGCTGTTTACTTTCTATTTTTCGATATCACAAATTTCAGTTCCAATATAACGATCAGTTCCCTATGTTAAAATTATTCTAATATGATTTTTCTGAATATTGAAATATTATTC
Source organism: Euprymna scolopes (assembly GCF_053919585.1). NCBI lineage: Eukaryota > Metazoa > Mollusca > Cephalopoda > Sepiida > Sepiolidae > Euprymna > Euprymna scolopes. The sequence goes on from NC_136495.1 coordinate 128,996,903, forward strand.
AACTATAATTCAGCTCTAGTTTAATTCAATTTCTTTTAAGCTAAAACTAAATTAACGGCTGCCTCTACAATTATTTAAACTTTAGCGTTTCAGATCAAGGAGCAGTAAAGCAAAGAAAGCTATATTATTCATATATTAAAAAAAATCTATCAAGTATATAATAACAACCATTATCACCAATAGACTGGTAGGCTTGATCAGTACTGACGCATTAGTAAAACTTGTATTATATCTAGTATAAATATGTTTTCTCGACGGTTCATAAAAAACAAGCCGATATTAGTGATGATTAGAGTTAAAGAGAGATAGAAAATATACGAGATTATAAATACAAGACGGAATATTGCTGTCACATCTGAGGAGTGTCTGCTAAGCACCTTCGTTCTTGATTTGAAAGGGTACAAAATCTACTTCAAAATCTAGTGGTTGATAGTAGTATAAATAGTATTATTATTATTATTATTATTATTATTAATACTAATAAAACATATAATTATTATTATTGTTAATAATAATACTACTACTACTACTACTAATAATAATAATAATAATAATAATAATAATAATAATAATAATAATAATAATAATAATAATAGGCCAGTCCTAACAAAATGAGAATCCTCAATACTCGAGATAGAGCATTGATATAAGAAATGTAAATTTTGTAAATAATTAATTTACTCCAATGCAAATTTATTTTCTTACACACATAAATATATAGCATGTATAACAATCTTTTCAAAGTTCCAAATATTAAGTTTTCTAAGTTGGTCATTTATTACTTTTCAAAAGTTAGCCATTAAAATATTGCTTCGTATTGTGACTAACATGTCTTCAAATTTATGTCATTGCTGCATATTTAGTCACGTACTTATCAACGTGTCGGTTATATAGACCATGTAAGTTGTCCAAAATGGTGTTTTTATAAAGTTTATGGTAGACATCTGATGAGTTAGTGACTAAACATGCAGCAATAACATACATTTGAAGACTTGTTAATCGTAATACAAAACAATGGATACCTTTTGAAAAGAAATAAGTTACCAACAGAGGAAACTTAATATTTGGAACATGGAAAGTTATTATATTACACACTATATATTCTGTGAAACACGATAAAATGGCCTTCATTTAGTTTGGATTTTTTTTTTAATTTTAAAAATTTATAAATTTTTTTCATTATAAAAAGACTTTATCTATGGGAAGGATTTTTAATTTAATTACGATTAGTATCTATAAACCGAGCACATTTCAAGTAAATTATTAATATATATATATATATATATATATATATATATATATATATATAAAGTAAATTATTAATATATATATATATATATATATATATATATATATATATATATAGTTATAAAATGTATATGGCGATTAAGCTCCACTGAATATTCCGCGTTTCATCCACTATAGGATTCTTCAGGCTTATGCGCCTACCTCTACCTACGTATTGAGCACCTTTGAAGTAAATACTTAAAGTTTACGCATAAATCTATACTTTCGTATACTAACTTTATGTGAGTAAATTAAGTATATATATATATATATATATATATATATATATATATATATATATATATATATATCATTCAACCACGGTAGTGGTTGAATATATGCTTAAGTCCGAAATTGAATGAATCGAGACACATTCAAACCCCCACCACTAATTCCGCTCGCAACAAAATTTCAAACAGGTTATATAGTTGGATAAAACACCTCATTAGCTACATTTTGAAAAAAAAAATTCGAAAATTGGTTCAGTAGAAAAAAAGTTACAACAAAATATATGGGTTCACAAACAGGAGAGTAAGTACATAAGTGACTAACGCTTTTTTTTATTTTGCATAACTTTTTTTGTATATAAATATTTTTTACTGCGATTTTGAGCCAAATGACATGTTAATGTAACGGTTAGAGTACCGGGGGTTGGTGGAAAGATTTTAGGTTCAATCCCGTGTATCGTTTTTTTTTTATAATTAAAAAACCGAACTTTTTTTTAATAACTAATTTTTTTTAACTCTCCTTATGATTTTATAGCAAAAATGGTGAATATATCGTTTAAAAATATTAGTGAATTCTATGATATACATATTTTTTGAATGAACTCAAATTTTTCGTTATCACATTTGATGAAAAATGTAGTCCCATTTTGGAAATGCGTCTGACCAATGATGCTTTTGAACCCGCGACTAGCACTGCGATGTCATCAGCAGCAGCCTGGGCATAAATATTCCTATTTTTAACTCCTTTAAAAGAGGATTCAGCATACAGTTCCATAGTAAAGGTGATAAAATCCCACTTTGGGGAGTTCATTTAACTACTTCCCTTTTAACAGTTGCCCTCAGTAGTTCTACTTGAACTGTTCTGTGCCTCATCATATACTCAATCCATCGGATGAGTACTGGTGGCACATTGAGTTCTCGTAGCGACTTGAACATACTACTGAAGGGTATGCTGTCAAAAGCTCCAACGATATCTAAAAAGACACCGAGTGTCATCTTCTTTTTTGTTAGTTTACGCTCTATACGGATCACGAATTCATGAACCGCAGTCTCGGCAGAGACCCTGGCTCGGAACTACTGTGATTGAATGATAAATATTGCATAAATGTGTGTTTGAGAGCTAATTTTTTTGGACAATCATTAATAAATATTATAAATTTATATATTAATACAATAGCAATGCCTGGAAAAATCATGGATCATATGGAAAAATGCGCGCATGAAAAGTAGTATTCTTAAGATTTTATTAAACCTGGAAAAGTAAAGGGCAAGAAATTCAACCTGGAAAAGTAAAGAACAAGATATTCTAGTAAAGTGAAAAATAATAATTTTTTAGACTTAAAATATTGCAGCTAAAAATAAAATTTGAATATTGATAAATATTTTATTTATTATTTGCATATGTTGTTGTTTATTGTTGAGTTAGAAAGAATTAAATGATCCTAATTATGATATAATAAAATTATTAATTTTTATGTAAATTATAAAATTAATTATTCCATCTACTAACTAACTAACTAATGAATTAATTTTATTAAAACAATTTTCACTATATAAATATATGCAAATAATAGGGGGGAAGTAAGTTCAATCCAGCGACTGACACCCTTTCTTACTCAACAATAAACAAGAACATATGCAAATAATAAATAAAATATTTATCAATATTCAAATTTTATTTTTAGCTGAAATATTTTAAGTCTAAAAAATTCTTATTTTTCACTTTACTAGAATATCTTGTTCTTTACTTTTCCAGGTTTTTTTTTTTTTTTTTTTTTTTTTTACACAGTGATCACCACTTATCAAGGCCAAGAAGCCACTCAGGGATAAGGGTTATTGTAAGTACATCACGTTAGTGAGGAGATTTTATGAAGTGTTTAATTAGGGGGGCGGTTCATTAGGAATTTGTTAACATTAGACTTGAAGACATCCAAGTTGTAGTCCGGAGGGAAGCAGGCAGACGGAACAGAGTTCCACAGGCGTGCAGTTCTAAGAAAGAAGCTTTGCTCATGAAATCCGCGTTTTGATTTAGGCACAGATATAGAGTGGGGGAAATTTTTCACAGTGGATTCAGCTAGACGGGTGTTTTTCGTGAAAGATTGGCGAGGGGGGACCAGGGATTGGAGTTCAGACGAGCACCTGCCATGAAAATAACGATAAAACAAGGATAGGCTCGCAACGTCTCTTCTGTGGGAGAGGGGTTGCAGGGTAGAGAAAAGGGCATCCCCCACTAAACCACGAAGTCTATTTTGTACTCTGTCAAGGCATGATAGGCTGTTTTTGGCAGCTCCTGCCCAGATATGGCAACAGTATTCCATCCTTGGCCGTACTTGGCTTTTATATAGATAGAGAATTGCATCAGTAGTGAGATATCTTCTGGAGCGGTAGAAGGATCCCACCATCTTTCCTGCGACCTTGGCAACAGACTTGATGTACGTGTTCCATTTCAGATCAGGAGTAAAGGTCAAACCCAGAAGCTTGTCAAAACACGGGACCTCACCCAGACGAGAGCCATCCATCACAATTGATGCCAGCTGGGGATCAGAGCGTTGATGATGTAAGGATAGGAGTTTGGTTTTGGATGCATTAAAGGTAACTAGCCACATCTTCCCCCACTGAACCACGCGCTCGAGATCAGAGGAGAGAGAATCCGAGAGAACTTTGTCATTTACAGCCTTTGATGTGTTGCCGTAGATGGTCGTGTCATCAGCATAGATGTCAACGAATGATTTAAGTATGTGTTTAGGGAGGTCATTGATGTAGATCAGGAAGAGAGTTGGGCCCAGGATTGACTCCTGAGGGACTCCAGCATTTATATTGCAGGCCTCCGATTTTTGTCCATCTACCACTACTCTTATGAGCCTATCAGAGAGAAATGATTTAATGATTGAGAAAACATTTCCAGTTATACCGTAGCTGGAAATCTTGTGAAGTAGACCCTTATGCCATACTTTGTCAAAGGCCTTTGATATGTCGAGAGCAATTGCCCTAGAAAGGAAGCCTTTGTCAAGAGATTCACTAATCCTGTGGGATATAACCGTCAGCACATCTGCGGTAGATCTTGCAGAGCGGAAACCATATTGTGTGTCACTAAGAAGGTTATTCCTGCTGAATTGAATTTATTGTCCTTTATTTTCCAGGTTTAATAAAATCATTTTTCCATATAATCTATATATACGTAACTTAAAAAAAAGTATCTTTATAAAAATAAAATATTTTTCGGTTTAGGTTATCTGCCTTAACTGCTTAATTATTTCCGCGTTAACACTTGGATTGATAATGATTCAGGATGCCTTGCAGTAGAAAATGTGAAAGGCTCGAATATAAGTTATGAATATCGTTTAGCCGCGTTCACGTTTAGATAGACATAAAATACCGTGCATTAATCATGTCTTCGGGATGATTTGAATGACGTTAACAGATTATCATATTTTTCTACAAAATATGAGACTAGAAAGGCGCCAGACAATCGGATGTTTCAAAACAAACAATGAAAACTAGTAGTAAAATAAACCATCTCTTCGGCGTTTTCTAGGAATTTATATCTGGGAAAAATAATAAACTTCATATTTCTTTAGTTATATATATAAAACTAATCATATATATATATATATATATATATATATATATATATATAAAACTAATCATATATATATATATAAAACTAATCATATATATATATATAAAACTAATCATATATATATATATATATATATATATAAAACTAATCATATATATATATATAAAACTAATCATATATATATATATAAAACTAATCATATATATATATATAAAACTAATCATATATATATATATATATATATATATATATATATATATATATATGATTATTTTTTTTTGGAAAAAGAATTCCAGCAGAGTGCTCAATTAAAAGGAAACTCCAAATTTTAAGAGCGTATTTACATTTTGTGTACAAAAAGTTGTTAGTTGAGACAGATCATTGGTACCGTCGGTTTCAAGCCCGATAATAAGGCCCGTTTAAGGTATCCTTATCAAGCTCTCTTCGGCCAATATTCGTCTAATAGGAGAACAATATTGGCTGCAGAGAGCGTGATAAGGATACCTTAAACGGGCCTTATTATCGGGCTTGAAACCGACGGTACCAATGATCTGTCTCAACTAACAACTTTCTATACACAATATATATATATATATATATATATATATATATATATATATATATATATATATATATATATATATCCCAATTGAAGGATAATGCCTCATCAGACCAAAAAAAAAGAATCCGTGAATTTGGATTCCATAAAATGTATTCACATATGTAACCAATGATTTTTGGATAATAAACAGACTATATACCCTGCATTGAGCAAGCTTTAATAATCACGTGAGTTCCATTGAATTCATCGATACAACCGTTATATATATATATATATATATATATATATATATATATATATATATATATATATATATACTAGCAAAAGTACCCGTCGTTGACCGGGTTCAAAAACAGCCTACAGAAAATGGACTCTGATTTATAAAAGTATGATGGGTTATGAAAAGGAAGGGTTGTAAAGAGATAGCTTCGAATTTGAGGGTATCAAAACCAAAGGAAAATATGATTAAAGTAAAAATAAAATGGATAAACCCCATAATTTATTATACCATACCTGTTCACACTGAAACACTTATCACAATATTCTGTGGATCTATATTAAAAAACCTTGTTAAACTTTGTGATATATTTCCATTCTATGGAGGTCAGGTGCGAACGAACACCCCATTATTTTATTTTACCATATTTCTTCAAACTGATACATAATTATCAAAGTATACTTACGCAGATAGATATGAAAAATCTTTATTAAAGTGTGTGCCTATTTCCATTCTATGGAGGCCAGACGCGAACGCAGACCAAACAATTTTATTATACCATCCCTATTTAAGTTAAAACATACTTATCAAAGTATTATTATGTACATCTATATCAAAAACACTTGTAAACGTTTTATTTTTATTTTTTATTTTTTTATTTCCATGCTTTGTGGACCAGGCGCGTACGTAGACCCCACAATTTTAATGAATCATCATTATGCCAAATCAAACATGCCCATTCCTATGTCTCGATACATTTTCTATCATTATATGAGATCAGTTTTTAGTCAACCATATAGGAGCCTATTCGTGACCAGACACACAGACATTCAGCTTTATATATTCAATATATATCATGCCAAAGTGGTATTCAAAAACTAATGACTCTAATTTTTGTATTTCGCCTGAATTGATCAATGAATTTTAAATTGCATTGTTATGATGATTGAATTAATGAATTCATGACCAGAAAGTTTCATCTCGCTGTTGCATGTATTGATGGTGTAAAGCTATCAGAAAGTTACTCTTGCCATCGACGTGTGTTTGATGCAGAGGTGCGTCATTGAATTCATGGAAAAGATGCGTTGAGAGAGGAGGTGATTATGTAGAAAAATAAATTCTGGAGAAAAGTAATGCGCTCTTTGTAACGATTTTAACCCACGTCTTTGTATCTTTTGATTTTTCAAGTTAAAAAAGGGGCTTAACGTTTTGAACGACTTTAATACACACACACACACACGCGCGCGCACGTACACGCACACACACACACACACACACACACGCACACACACACATATATATATATATATATATATATATATATATATATATATAAAATAAAATAATATATATATATATATATAAAATAAAATATTAATATTATTGAAATTTTCCCCCGTTTCCCTTGTACATATTTGTGAATTATTCCATGGATTTCGGCCTTGGATTATTTTGGACCATCTTCCAATTACGTGATTTCCTTGGATTTTATTTGTGCAAATGGAAATTCATTTAACTTTCTTGAAGTTATATTTTTGGATTTTACCGTCATTGGATTATTTATCTTTCACCAGACTATCCATTCACGTGTAATCACCTTTTTCTTCACCATATTCCCTCTGATTCACTTTTTTGTTATAAAGTAAGATCTTTGACTTACTTGTTGTATCATCAAATACTTTTGTATGCAAAATCCGATCCCGCATGTTGCTAATTCCTACCCTCTGATGAGAAGGAAAGTATTTATTCGAAACTTCGCGGATTAAGGACTATCCACTTATCAAGTGTTTCCTTTTCAGATTAAATATGTTTAAATCTTTTTCAAAGTGTTTTTTGACATGTTTTATTAACTGTTTGCCCCTATATATATATATATATATATATATATATATATATATATATATATATATATATATATATACTTCAGAATAGTTTTTATTTAACAATCAGTTGTTTTGGAAACGTGAGATTGTAGGTTTACAAAATATTACTGGCAGTAATATTCTATAGGTTATCCCATCTAAACAAGAATTGCTCGATAGGCAAGATAAAGCAAATAAATTAAATTGTAATTCAATGAATTTCAAAAAAATCTCATTGAAATGAAATGAAGTGGTTGAGTTTAATATCAAAGAATTTTAATTATTCTAAGCAAGACAAACAATGCTTTAGTATATTAATCTCCTAAAGCATTCTTTGTCTTGCTTAGAATAATAAAAATTCTTTGATATGAAAATCAACCACTTCATTTCATTTCAATGAGAGTTTTTTGAAATTCATTGAATTACAATTTAATATATATAAATATATAAATATATATATATATTTATATATTTATATATATTAAATTGTAATTCAATGAATATATATATATATATATATATATATATATATATATATATATATATCCTGATCAAAACGCGTCCCAAATAACAAGAGCTACGCTAGTCAACAAACCATAAGTCTAAGCTTCGAATTTCGCACTCATTTGAAGAGTTACCTATAGCCTGAACAACCGTTGCACACAGAAGAAAATCTATTAGCTAACACAGACCAAGCAAACTATGGAATGTAGTTCGTCTTAAAAAAGAGCTATGGCCATCCAACCGCTAAGAACCCAAGCCGAAGTCTCACAAGTAGGATTCATACACTTGCTACGACGATGCTATCCAACAAGCTGATCAAACAGGCAAATTAACATTCGAATTATTTCCACAGTCAATATAAACATTATTACAGATAGACGATTGAATCATAATTTGAATGAGTTGTTCAGGTCGACTTGAATGTGGATATGGTTTGAGCAAAAGTTCTGATAACATTTTCGTCGTTCGTTAGAAAAAATAAAATATTTGTGACTTCTTAAAATTAAACATTTATACTTCGTTGAAAATTGAGTTTTGATTTTGTTTCGAAATTAAGTAATCGTGTGTTAAAACATAATCTGGGATCACGCGATTAACACTCAGATCACTATTGAAATCAAGCTGCGAAATCGAACGAAGACAACATTCACAAGATCACGACCGGTGTAGTAAACTCACACAGATGCATGCTCATATACGTCTTTGTAAATATGTGTGTAGATATGTGTAATGTTGTATATGCATGTATATTCATCGATTAATTAGCTGATTTGAAGAAATTTGGCTCGCAATTAATTAGAAAAAATTATTTTTAATATAAACTGTTCGTCATTTACCTAATCACTTTATACTCTTGTGCATTCTAATATTTTTATTAAAATATTTGCTTTATATTATTTTTAAGTACGGCGAGGAATCTTTAAATTGTAATTTTTATGCCGATATAATTGTAATTATATAATTATCTGGTCTCAAAAGACCAATTATTGCGGAAATAGCAACTGATTTATTAATAGAAGTATTAGAATAATAGCAGTGCATTTAAGTTCCCGTAATAGCAACACAAATAGTTGTAGTTGAGCGGCATATATATTATTTAAAAATTAATTATCTACTCACACACACACACACACACACACACACATATATATACATATATATATATATATATATCATTTTAGTCATTCAATAAAATTTAAAAAAATGCACATTATTTTATATTATTTGTTCTTATAAAAAAGTTAAATTTCCGATTTCCGATGCCATTTAAACTCGCCGCAGATCATTTATTCGTTCGCATATTTTAAAACTGAACATTAATCAGAAGAAACTTTTTCAGGGTATTTATCTTCAAACTCAAATACCAGCTGACGTGATATTGCAAGCAAACACAGACGAAAGTTGATTAAGGACATTATCATTTTATTTTTCTATTTTTATTTTATGTATTTATCTACTTTTTGCGAATTAATCCACCGGGCAAACTATTCTTCGTGTTATATGATACTCAATAGAGCTTAATTCCATAATAATACATGCTCAATCTGCATAAATTTAGGTATCATGTGTATGTGTATTGTCCGAATGGGAAACGCCAGGCGACCAGCTAGTATATATATATATATATATATATATATATATATATATATATATATATATATATATATATATATATAATCGTATTTTCCTCGATTTAGCTCTGTTGAGCGAGGAACGAAACCTGGTTAGCTAACCATTATTTTCATTTTTTTATTTTTTTAATCATCATGTTGATTGGTCTGTATTTAGCTATAATTAGATTCTGTATCCCCCAAACTTTATTGTATTGATTTTCTGTAATAAAATTATTTGGGAAATTGTTGTTTTTATGTTGCTTTAATGTTTTAAAATTTTCTTCAATAAATACTCTCGCCTTCTCTTCTCTCTCTCTCTCTCTCTCTCTCTCTTTGTATATATATATATATATATATATATATATATATATATATATATATATATATATATGTGTATATATATATATATATTATTTAAAGATGCCACTTTAATAGAGTTAAACACAAGTATTTTTTATTTTTATTTTCGGAATGTTTTTATTTAATTGGTCACTACCTTGAGTGTAATTATTTTAGCCTCCGGTTTTTGGGGTTTGTTTTAACACTTTGAGCTTCATCAGCGCGTAGGAAAAAATAATATTTCAAAAGTTTCATAGTTGATTAATAAGACATTTCCAGTTAATAGAACTTATATTCATTTTTTATCACTAACATATGTGTGTGTGTGTGTGTGTGAATCTGTATTGACGTGATATCTTTAAAGAAAATATTTACAGCTCTAGTATTGCCCTATAGAGCTATGTTAATGGGAAATTTATTCTATTTATTTATATACAATCACTGCCCCAATAGTTAAATTACATCTAAATATATAAGCATATATAAACACCTCTCTCTCTCTCTATATATATATATATATATATATATATATATATATATATATATATATATATATATATGGTGTTTGTTTTGGTTTTAGCGATATATTTGGAATGAATTCAATTATTTACGAAAGTGCATTTTTACCTAAATGCGAGCTGGGAATAATTTTCCCTTTAACCAATTTGGTACTCCCCCAGGTGGAGCGGTATATATATTATTTTTAAAATGTAATTATCCACTGACAGGTTTTTCGTCGTCTACGACTACTCAGAGTGGCTGAATATAGCGATATATATATATGTATATATATATATATATATATATATATATATATATATATATATATATATATATATATATTAGTCGGTACTCCAATGTATAATCTTTATAGACATTAGTAAATATTTCGGGCATTTAAAAATTGACAACACAAAAGGAGATCCTAAAGATCATATTTTTTCTTTTCTAGCAAATTGTAAATTTGGACAGATGTTTTTCTTCAATTTTCAAGACAATCAAATTAAAGCAAATTTTCGACTAAATCGTAAATAATCATGAGATAAAATCTCAAAAATATTATTATAATTCGAAACTTAATATAAAAATATTTCTACCCGAAAGGATAGCCTCAAACGCACTTACATTCTCCCCGACCTTTACACTATATTTGTTCTATAATAATCTATACTTATGACTTAATACAATCTGGGATTATAGGAGCATTACGCTCGGCTCAAAGACTTGACATGCAGCATTCCGAATATCTGAAAATCTCGGAATGTCTTTAAATCGAAACTCTAATAACATTGTTTAAGAAACGGATACAAAGGCTAAAGAGATGCTTTTCTTTACTCAACAAAATAGTCATCTAAACTACGATAAAATACAAGTAAAATTTCAATGCATCTTTCGATCGCATGGATTTATTTTATTCCTTTTACGTGTTCCGGTGTTGTTCTCATCTTACATTGCGGTGGTTATTTTTATTTTTATTCTAAAGAATGGACGTCACGAGATTCTGTTTCCAATTTCAATTTATTGCTAAGCGTATTTGATTTCTAACAGATATCGATAACGATTTTTTCTAATTGGTTGTTATCTAAAAATAGAATTTGATTTCATGAAAATATATGATTTTATTAAAAATAAACCATTCAAAACTATGTAGTAGTATAAGCTTCAATATCTTTAGAGCCTTTTTTGTTAATTTTTATTTATTTGTAATTTTATACATTAGACAATACGTAAGGGTCTACTACAGTCAGATTTTGCAGTAAGATATTCGTAAACAATACATTTAAATGCCTGTCAATATTGTACAGTCGGGGTGCAAAGAAGCACGAAGGCAAGCGTTACGAACTAAACAATGATGAAAGTAGACCGTTTTTCGGAATATGTTGACCTTTATAATCAAAGAGTGAGTTTTTGCTGTGAGTAGGATTTATCGATGATATTAACGTTGAGTAGGTATTAGTGTGATAAATTTCTCGGAGGATTGTCGTATTAGTACTTGTAACGAAGTACAAATATTTTACAGTTGGATTTACGAAGAGACAGAGTTCTCAGTTGACGCATTCTGTTTTACCCAGCCCCCAAAAGGCCAGACAATACAAATCCATCCAGCAACTTATGATGATCCCTGGCTCTCACTATATGGCACCAAACACAGTTTGCTCTCAATACAGTCACAAAGCACAACTGTCTCTCAATGCACGAAACCAGGCGCAGCTTGCTCTCAGTACACGGCACCAGACACAACTGACTATAAATGCAGGGAACAAAGCACAACTGTCTCTCAAGACACGACACCAGACAAAGTTGGCTCTCACTTAACGGTACCAGAGACAGATGGCTAAAAATACACTCTAACATAGGCAGCTGGCTCTTAATACACCGCACAAGACACGCCGCACTGAAACCATAGGTCTCAGAAATGATACATTTTGAAGAAATGAAGACAGACCAACAGACACAGTGAGTTATATATATATATATATATATATATATATATATATATATATTGTTAATTCAGTGCGCGCATAGCAGCAGCCGAATAGCGATTAGAAGATCCTATTGTCATAATGGCGGCTGATTTTCGACCCTGGCTTGAGGTAATTGCTTGTCTAGCCGTACTGATTAGCTGTGAAACAGTGAAACAGTACTGTATGTTGGTGACTATATATATATATATATATATATATATATATATATATATATATATATATATATATATATATTCGAATTTTTGTTTATATTCAAACATGAAAGGTATGGATTAGGTTTTGGGTAAGTGTTTTACTATATGCACATACATATTACGATATTTTAATATATATTTGATCATATTAAAACCTATAAAGAAGTTACGAAAGAACATATACCTGAATGAACAGCCGGAAACAAGTCATATACCGTCCACCATGTCGATGCAATACGTAGCTAGAAATCAGTGCTATAAAACCTGACATTGTTTTATGGGACAAGAAAAAGACGAAAGCAACCTTAGTAGAAGTGTCCCTAATGATGATACGATGATGCATTTATTGTTCCACCCTGTAAAAGGGAAATATGAAAATAGATGAGCATATATGACGTAATACGTACATGTAACGTTATTTCGTAATATGATCATGTATTCAATCAGTAGCTCAAGATGGATAGAAAGAGGGAGCAAGCAAATGAGGGTTTCCTTTTTTCTTTTTTTAATTTATATTGAATTGTCTTTGCAGAGTCAAGGTTTTATGATGCAAATAATCTCACCCAAGCTCAACTAATCACCGAACAGGTCATCATCGGACGGTCATATGAAGTATGAGTATGGCTAATGCGCCTAAAGATCAGGATTAATTCATAGGTCAATTCATATCAGAGGTTTGCTAAACACTCAGATGAGGTTAAAGATAACGGGAGTAATTTGGGGAACTGACGGAAACGAAGGCTTTATGTCCCCCTCGATTATGAGTGATCATTCATAATACTAACACAGTAACTGATTACTAATTAGTCTAATACGTTAACCTATTCGTCCTAGAGTCCAACTACTTTATTATATTATCACTTAGTCTTACTACTTGAATTTATTATCGCATAGTCCAGCTACTTGAACCTATTATAAGTTAATCCAACTATTTTAACCTATTATATTTAGTCCAACTAATTTAACCTATTATATTTAGTCCAACTATTTTAACCTATTATATTTAGTCCAACTATTTTAACCTATTATATTTAGTCCAACTATTTTAACCTATTATATTTAGTCCAACTATTTTAACCTGTTATATCATGCCCAACTATTTTAACCTATTATATCATGTCCAACTATTTTAACCTATTATATTATGCCCAACTACTTTAACCTATTATATTAAGTCCAACTATTTTTACCTATTATATTAAGTCCGACTATTTTAACCTATTATATTAAGTCCAACTATTTTAACCTATTATATTTAGTCCAACTATTTTAACCTATTATATTTAGTCCAACTATTTTAACCTATTATATTTAGTCCAACTATTTTAACCTATTATATTTAGTCCAACTATTTTAACCTGTTATATCATGCCCAACTATTTTAACCTATTATATCATGTCCAACTATTTTAACCTATTATATTATGCCCAACTACTTTAACCTATTATATTAAGTCCAACTATTTTTACCTATTATATTAAGTCCAACTATTTTAACCTATTATATTTAGTCCAACTATTTTAACCTATTATATTTAGTCCAACTATTTTAACCTATTATATTTAGTCCAACTATTTTAACCTATTATATTTAGTCCAACTATTTTAACCTATTATATTTAGTCCAACTATTTTAACCTATTATATTAAGTCCAACTATTTAACCTATTATATTTAGTCCAACTATTTTAACCTATTATATTTAGTCCAACTATTTTAACCTATTATATTTAGTCCAACTATTTTAACCTATTATATTTAGTCCAACTATTTTAATCTATTATATTTAGTCCAACTATTTTAACCTATTATATTTAGTCCAACTATTTTAACCTATTATATTTAGTCCAACTATTTTAACCTATTATATTTAGTCCAACTATTTTGACCTATTATATTTAGTCCAACTATTTTAACCTATTATATTTAGTCCAACTATTTTAACCTATTATATTAAGTCCAACTATTTTAACCTATTATATTTAGTCCAACTATTAGGTTCGTGCAAAGATTATGTCGGTTTTTGACGCCCAACTTGAAGTAAAAAAACGACATGAATTTTGCATCATTCTAATACTTTAATCTATTATAATTTAGTCTAATTGCTTTAACCTAATATTGTCAGTAGAACTTATTTAACCTATTATCACTAAGTTCTACTAGTTTAGCCATTTTAAATCTTTTGATTTCTTCCTTATTTATTGTTGCATAGTTGGCAGTAGTTATTATTATTTTTATTATTATTATTATTATTATTATTATTATTATTATTATTATTATTATTATCGTGGTTGTATGTGTTTGAAAAACATTCATTTAGTTATATATCAATTCCATTCAAATTTCTCAGCAATATGCGCTGAAATAAGGACTCTCGGCAAGGAGTCTCGGCAAGTATGCTGAAAACTATTAGGTTTCTTATACTGCGCGAGAAAATTTCTTTAATCTGTTAGTATCCTCTATATCTATAAAGCCACTATTCGTACTCCTATAGAGTATAGCTGCCACAGCTAAGTTGGTGTGCCAAACACTTCCTTTCATTTTGGAAAGAGTACAACAAATAATTTTACGCGAATAGATTCGGAACTGTTTGCCAGGCTCAGTTCTTATTGTATCATCGCAAATTGCATTTGTGTGCATGATTTACAAGTTCTTCAAGAAATGAGCTCCGATGAACAAACTCACTGTCTCAAATATTAATACTCTAAGCCAAATCAATCCTACCATTCACTGTAAAGACCTCGAAACGCCGGAAGAATCATATGCATTGCTTTGAATTAATGAAAGTAAAAATCAATGTAAATATTTAATTCTGTGTTTTTTTTGTGTATTAATAATAAATAATGGGTCGGTGGAAATTCCACAGTGAATTCTTTCATATGTAATATATTGGTGTTGGCATTTTTCTGGATGTTTAGAGTAAATGGAGACACCCTGATATTATTGCAGTTCTTTTATTAAAACTGCAAAAGTATATATCTGAGTTCGCAGGGACGCCCGGCATAGGCTGGTCGTAAAATATGCTTAAATATAATGTTTCAATTTACACAGATTTCGTATATATTATTATAAGAGTCAATTTTCGATCCATTCTTATATATTATTAACTTGTGATTTCTAAAATAAAAATATATTCAAATGACTTGTGTGCATCTGCTTGAATCGAAACCGAAACCAAAACTTATGAAGAATTCTTGGTAAAATTATTTATTGCAAGAAATGGAAAGGCATAACAATTAAACGACAGACACTCGGAAGAAAAAACAATGACACAAAAAATAACACACACGCTATCGTATTAATATATAGATCAAAATATTAGATGTAAAAAAACAGTGTTTCATGAAACTATTTTAGTTAAAACAATGTTGTAATAAAAATAATTTATTTAGAAAAAGGAACTGTCATTTATACTTTTTTTAGATTTAATGTTTTTATAAAAATGCTCTATGTATAAACCCAGTTTCGTTTCGCTAATAACGTGTTGCTTTTCATGAAGTTCGAGATTTCATAACAGATATTCATCTTGGGTTTTGTTTACATATAAACTGTGTAGTAGTAGCAATAATATTTTAATTAACGAAAGCATCAGCGTCTCTGTCTCTCAATAAACAAATGTAAAAAAAATAAACAATGGAAAAAAAACAAATAACTGCTCAATTTTTGCCCCCGCCGGCCTAGAGATTTGTGTTATCCTTTATTTTACTACGGAATAACTTAAAATCAATTATTTCTTTACAACTTTTGAAAGATAAAACCCGAAATTTTATAGAATTAAAAACAAATATAGCGGTGAGAACACGCTAATCTAATGCAACTGTGTAAATGTGTATTCCAAAATAAATTTGTCTACTCCAGAATTAAATCTCAACTAATCAGTTTTGCCGGAAAGCGGGACACACAAAGAACACACATGCTATCGTATTAATATATAGATGTTCCGTTTTATCATTAGTTTTAATTACTCATCAATGCTATTCGAACAGATGACATGGTTGAACAAGTTATATATTATGTTATCTTGCGTAATCCGAGGAATTGCCAGAGAACGTTACTGGGAAAAATTGCATAAGGTTTTATAAGACTTATGTGAGAATGGTATAAGCAGAAGTCGAAGAAAAGGAAGTGAGATTTGATCTAGAAGTAAAGCGAAAGTTTTCGATTCCCTTGTTGAATTGTAAAGGACAATATTTGTTAAAAGATGTAGAGATAGATAATACGCTGTCTCAGTTCCATTATCTCTTTGATTTGGCGATATTAGAATGAATAAATGGCCAGATGCTCATTCGTTTTTGTAAACATTAACCACAAGTTCGCCAAGATCAGATAAATTTTTAAAAAGTACATTTTTCTTTTTTCAGCTTCCTCTTACCATTCAAGAAAATCATCATTATCATCATCATGATCATAATTATCCTGTTAAGCATGACCATCACCATCTTCTGGATTCAAAACCATTCTAAGTAATTGTTCTTTCTTCCTTTCTATTCTGGGAGCTTAATAGAATTTCAGGAGAAAATACATTCCAAAAGCTACCTGTTTGTTGAACACAATAAACAAATGTTGCATTATAGCTGACTCCAATATTCTTAAATAATAAATTTCAAATCATTACAACCCTTGCTCAATTAAATACTCAAGGTTTTATCTCGCAATCAACAGATAATCTGGACAATAGTAATCTTCTAATAATATTTTGCCCTTGATAAGCATCGGCTAATAAGTACGATAAAAGAAGGCAAAAAGTCAGTAATGTGCACTTTTCCTTTAGTTTACAGAAAGACGTAGATACGTGTAGCTGTTTGAGACGTTATTGAAGTGTATCGCCATATTAACAAGGTTCTTAGCCCAAATAAATATTTCAGCCTGCAAGATTTCACCTCATCATTTTATTAAAGCACCATCTTCATCAGCATTAGTAGCAGTATCAGCGTGAGTAATATCACTGTCTTCTATAATAAAGAGTGTTCATTTAATTTCATGCAAAATTTATCCAATATGTTTTTTTCTGGTATTAAATTAAAAATAATTGTTCAACAAAATACGTTAACAAGAAAGTGCATTTAATATAGCGTATAATGAGTATATTTATGCTCAGTCATTGTTCTAAGAAATGTTTCTTTTTTACATGGGAATCACCACTTATCAAAGCCTGAAAGCCACTCAAGATAAAGGTTATTTACTATATGGTAGTCACTGAGACAGCAGCGTATTAATAGTTAATAATGAAAATAAAGTAGAAATAGATTATTTACGAGTGTAGTTAGCTGGAAATCAGGCCAATGGGATAGAGTTTCACGGGCGGGCAGTTCTAGTAAATAAGTTTTGTTCATGTAATTTGCGTTTAGATTTATACAGATAAAGAATGGTAGAGAATGTAGGCGAAGTTGCAGGGAAGAAAAAAACACCACCTACTAGGTTCAGGAAAGCGTTATGAACTTTGTCCAGGTAGAATAAGTTCTACTGGCAGTTTCCGCCCAAATATGGCGACACTATTCCATTTTAAGACTTATCTGGTACTCATATAGCGGTGAAATGATGGAACAATTATTTCGGAGATTTTGGCAAAAGATGTAAGTATTTCATTTGATGTCAGTAGTCAAGGTGAAACTCAGAATTTTCTCCTGCAAACGAATATTTTATAAAAGAGGCTCCTCTCTTCTTACAATTAATGTTTAAATCATTGGTTTGCTTCAGTAAAAATAAACAACTGTCTTTATTCAACTCTTCCTTAAGAGATTTTGCTTCAGCAATTAACATGGGCCCATATAATTTGACGTTTTTCAAGTAAAGTCATTGTCACTTGTTTTCTTTTAAAGTTGCAATCCATTGTGGTGGGTTGTTTTACACTATTTTAAATATAGCAATCTGAAAAAAATAGAGTTAGCGTAAATTAATTATCAATAGCTAATCTACATTAATTATATAGTACCAATATTAACATTTCTGCGCAATATCTGACTAAGCCATGTAAACAGTTTTACTGCAACTCCGCATCAAATATGCTAATACAATTTCAATGATGAGACAGTTCAAGTTTAGAGAAAGTCCAGATTTAGAGGAAGTCCAAATGAGAGGAAGTCCAAATGAGAAGAAGTCCAACTTTAGAGGAAGTTCAAATTAAAGGAGTTTTACTGTATATCTTCTATTATTCACAACATACTTTTAATAAGTATATATAAGGGGCGCTTTAATATGATATTTTAACTTGTCCAGATTTCGTATATATTATTATAGAGTCGTGATTTAAAAAGTAACAAACGAGTACTTAGGTGCTATCAGCAAGAATCGGAACTGTAACATTCAAAACTGGTGTCGTTACCATTGTACCAACGTGACATACATATAAACCGATTAAAATTTAAAATTAACTAAGATGAATGTAAAAAATGTATAACGATATTTTTTTTAATTTTGACGCATTTTTTTACCCTTAAAAGCAATTGTAACCGTCTAAAGACCCATTGAAACAGCCTGTAAAGAAATCCAACCATGTAAGGTCAATAGCGCCGCTCTGCGATTTTTAGTTTAGATAGAGTTTGAAAATATGAAAAATGGCAGACAGACAGACCGACAGACATAAAGCCTGTTATGTATTAGATTATTTCAAGTGAAATCCGCACTTCCTCAGTGAATAATATATTGTAAATAGTTTATAATATTTAAGTAATAATTTTAATTTGTATTTGTATATGTAAAACAATACAATGAAAACGAAATTAATAAATTAATTCATCAAAAATGTTTCTAATAAAAACTTGAAATGCATTCATTTTTGAAGCAAAGTATTATTTTTTTTCAAATAAAAACCTCCAACATTTTATTTTTATGTGATACTTAACTCGCGTTTATGACATAACGAATCGGTTGTTGTGTATACCTGCTTCTTACCTATGCCGGGAGCTCTACTAGTATCTACATAATTTGTTAGACGTAGTAACTCTTTACTCATCTAAAAATAATATTCCTTTTAAAGTTCCGAAAATGAATACGGGAACAGGTGGCACAATAAAGATCTAATGCTTTTAGTGACTGTCTTTTGGGGTTTGAAAATTTGGTTTGGACTATTAGTCCTCGCGCGAAAGAACTAGACACAAAATGTTTACATAATAATAATAATAATAATAATAATAATAATAATAGAATAACAATAACAAACACTTTCGCTGGCGAGAACTACTATTGGCCGTAACCAGTTATACAGTCCTTCTTAAATTTACATCTCTATTTTTCTCGTTATTTACTGAATATTTGTTAATTAAACCTATATGAAAGATTTTCCTTATTAAATTTTAAAGAGTTTCTATTCCGAAAGAAGTTTACAAAAATGTAATCTAAAAAAGTTATTTTAAAGTTTTTGTTAAAAAAATTCAGATTTACTTATTATTCAGACCTGTATTACTAAGAGGGTGTTGCAAATATGAGTTGAGGTGTGAGGAGATATACAAATTGAAACAGAGAGAATATTCAGACCTGTAATAATACAAAGAGGAGATTGCAAAAAATGAGTTGTGGTGTGAGGAGAAATATAAACTGAAATAGAGAGGAGAGTTTTAAAATATTATCTTAAAACAATAAGATACAAGTTAGAAAATATTTCATTCAAGACATGAAAATTGTTAAACAAAATGTTTTTACTATAGACTTTAAAAATAAAGGTACACGATTCAATTTGAAATTTATTTATCTTCAAAGTGCACTTTTATAAATTTTACAAAGTAAGGTATAAAAATTTAATTTAAATTGAATAAAAATTACCTTGGATTTATTTTATGTAATGTACATTTTGTTGCAATTTAAAAACATTATATTAAATTTAGCAATTAATGATATAGATATAAAATATTAAATGATGTTTTAAAGTGCAACAGAATGTACATTACATAAAATAAATTCAAAGTAATTTTTGATTCAATTTAAATTAAATTTTTATATGTACACTTTGTAAAATTTATAAAAGTGCACATCGAAGATAAATAAATTTCAAATTGAATCTTGTACCTTTATTTTTAAAGCCTACAGTAAAAACGTTTTGTTTACCAATTTTCATGACTTGGATGAAATGCTTTTCTGACTTGTACTAAGATGCCCACGAAGTAAAATATTGAAATATATATTTTAAGGGAACTTATCCCGACATAAAACCGATTGATATAAAGAGCTTAAATGCTACATCAAGGTAAAATAAACAATCAACGTTAAGCGTGAGATGGAATGTAAGGACTAA
This sequence comes from Euprymna scolopes, assembly GCF_053919585.1. NCBI lineage: Eukaryota > Metazoa > Mollusca > Cephalopoda > Sepiida > Sepiolidae > Euprymna > Euprymna scolopes. The sequence goes on from NC_136495.1 coordinate 129,018,001, forward strand.
AGGACACAATAAAGAAAAGTGAGTTATCAAGAGTTAAAAAGTAAACTCACGATCCACTTTCTATTCTCCTTAAAATTAAAACTTCTACGGGGATTGCTGGCAGAACAAGGACAAGATAGCCTAGGATTAAATAAAAGGTAAGTCTCAAATTTCGTCTTTAGTTTTCCTTGTCTAGCTACGCGGATTCTTGAGTTTGGGAAGATGTGCATGATGAAAATCGTAGGTTCGAATGTAGTGCATATAATATGCTAATTTGTAAGGTACGTTTAAAATAACAAACTCCAATATTAAGAGAACATTTTTTTCAATATTTTAGTGTCGTTGCTATTTTTTTAGAATAATGATAAAGGTCGGCTGTGTAACTGCATCTTTAAAAAAGGTATATATGCTTAAATGTTATTGGTTTTTTCATTTTTTGTCATTAAGAGACTGACTCCCACAGTCGATCATTTGAATTTTGAAACACAGCTGCTAAGCGTAAGAGTAGGTAATGATTTTGATTTTATGCAACCGAACCAAAGACGGTTTGGAAGCTTTTCATAAAAATTCACATATAACATCTATTGCCATTTTTTAAATTTATTTTAACAAAAGATATTACACGTCAATGAATAAAAGTTGTCCAATTCTCAGATAATTTTGATTATTTTAGCCCTGCGTTAGTCCAGCAGAGTGTCTAATCACATCATTTTAAAATACTCGTTATTAGTATATTACCATTTTTTCTTTCTTTCTCTCTCTCTCTCTCTTTCTCTCTCTCTTTCCCTCACTATATATATATATATATATATATATATATATATATATGTATGTTGAGCGTGTAGCATATCATTTACGGCACAGTCGTCTCTCAATTTTTAATGCGAGATGCACATTACTTTTGCATTCTGAGATGACGAAATATACTACGTGATTTATACCAGTATGATTTTAATACATATATATTGTATGAAATATAAATGATATACATATAAGAGAATAGTATATTTTTAGATTACACTGCAATCTATATTCCTAATCGTATAGACCATGACTTTCTTTATTGCAATGCATTACGATTTCAGGAGATGGATTACGAAGTAAAGGTGGCAACGATACGAACAATGTTGGATGAAGAAGAAGCGGAGAAGTTCATGCGAAGACAAAGTTGAGGGAGAATGTGTATTTTTTACTCTGACTATAAAGATAACGGAGATTATATAGAAAGAATATTAAGACTGACACAACTGATCCAACCACCGATTCTACTCAGATGATCGACCAAAACAAACCCAAAGGTAAGAGCCAAAAACTGGTGGTAGATGGGAGGGAACAACAAATAAATATGGTGGGAGAAGAATACTACGTGGATGTTCAATCGTGTTTTTTTGTGTGTGTTTTTTACGAGGATGTTAAATCGTGTGCACTGAAGATATCAAATTTACACTACGACAAAATGGGAATTCTTTTAAAAATGTTATGGTTTTTCACCATACCAAAAATAATTGATTTATCGATTTATTTATCGAATTGATTATACTTACTCGATATTTTCCACAAAAATGTAAAGCCTCCTATTTTAATTGAAAATGTTGAGGAGCTACGAAGACGAGAGTGCTTGTATTAAAACTAACGCCATTTTGTGTTCAAAAATTGATTTTTCTACATGGTCATCACCATTCTTTATGTAATTTTGAAAGAGATTAATAATTGCTGTATATAGGCGTTCAGAGCGCGGTTTATCATACGAGGGTCGTAACGACTCCTATTTTTAAACTACAAAGGTTGAAAAGCTACGAAGACGAGAGTGACACCATAAAAACGAGCGATCTCTTATGTTCTGGAATTTTTTTTGGCACATAGTCAGTGCCATTCTCAGTGCACAGTTGTCAGGGATTAGATTAATATATTTGTTTCTAACGCACGTCTATGACATGTTTTGTTTTCTTAGAGGCTTGTATTGTCAATGTCTGCAAAAAAGAGACGAAACTTTCAGATCATGCATAAGTTCATTCATCATAATAATTCAGTTTGCAATCCCTTCTAATAGATTCTGGCGGAATAAAAATAGGAGGCATTACTTTTGTAACGTCCCTCGTTCTTATCAGAGCTGTAGAACATATGAAACCGATGTTGTTTAAATAGGGACGCTGGTTGGTCTGCGCATTTGAGTTGGTATTCATCACGCTAATAGGCTCAACATTGAGGATATGTGGAGTAACGATGGAATTCAAATGCTCAGGATGATTATGTCATTAAAATACCCCAATTTCTCGTTGTGCTGCCAACGAAACATCTTAGAAGATAAAGAAAGTAGATAAGCTTGCACCAACCCGACATTCGAGATGTTTATTGAAAACTGCAAAAAAAAAACCCTACAACGTGTGACTATAGATGAAGTGTTTGTAGATTTTAGTGTCCGTTCCCGTTTGAGGCAATACATCCTCAAGATACCTTCAAAGTACGAAATCAAAATGACATTCTATGGATATAAGTTGGACAAAAAAGCAATATTAGTATCTGAGGGGCCATGCACAACCGACAAAGAGTACAACACATCAACTTACACATCCAACTCAGGATTTGCTAGACATGTCACAGTTTACAGCTGTCTACTAGTGGAATCAGATCCCCGATATAATAACTTTATCGCTGAACAAGAGAGAGATTTCTATAGAACTTTTGGCGATATAGAAAAAATCAACATTTGTCAACATGTTTGGTTTTGGAAATGAGATGGCATTAATCTCGTACATACCGAACAGTAAGATCAACAAGAAAAATGCTGTACTGGTTATGAATATGGATCACGATGTTGACGCTGCTATTGATGAGTATAAAAATGAAATCATTACGTTCTATAATTCAACCAAAGGAAGATTTATGTGGCATATACTATGATGAACAGGAAAAACCAGACGTTGAGATCTTATTTTGTATTGCTCTCCTGAACATTTATAGCGTAAATTCGTTTGTCCTGTATGTTCACAACCCAGGAAATAAATAAAAAACGATGCAAATTCATCAAGAAAGTACGACTTGTCCAATTACAGAATCTTATTACGAGAGGAATCCAGAACATGTGCTTCCTAAAGAGTTTCAAAGCAGTTATTTTAAGAATGTTATCTGAAATTACAACACTATCAACAAAGTCACGGTCTTCACGAACCTCACACACCAAGGCAAAATGTACGAATATTGTCCCAAGTCAATAAACCGTAAGGTGGAATAAATATGTAACACTTGAAAGAGACGTGTATGTTGTGAGGACAGAAAGTTCTTGTGACCTACCCAAGTGCAAGAATGCAAATATTCGTTGTGAATCAATGTAAGAAGCATTCATTATTAGTGATTTTCCATACGTGGTAAATAAAAGTAAGCTATAGGAAAGTACTTTGAGTTGCCATATATGTTTTTTTGTATTTATTTATTTCTATAAATCTGGTTGCAAGTATAATTTCTTTTTGTATTAAAGTGTGATAACACCTCTCAAAATAAATTATTTTCGCAAAACCTATCCGAGCTTAAAGAACTTACAGGGGACATAATATTGGCAGAACTTCAGATTTGGAAATTAAAACATCTTTTACATTGAATTTGATCCATTGTCATTAGACATCAATTAAGCAAATCTCCCTGAATCTTATTTGTTTCTTTAGTTTCATTAAGCTTAATTGCTAGCAGAACAAGAACAATCTACCTCCGGGTTATTTATAGGGTTCAGTCTAAAATCCCGTATAGTTTCCGAGTTTTGTGTAAGCCTTACATTTTCATTTTTTTTTATTCTCAATTATTTAATGGATTTCAATCTAACTTTAAATAGAGATACAATACATATAATTTGCAAGAATTATATTTTAATTTAAATTTTAGTATGGGCACATGAAATTGGGCACATGAAATTGGGCACATGAAATTGGGCACATGAATTTGGTGCAAAACTGTTTTCGCTTTTTGTATAATAATTATGTTTTCTAAAAGTAGCATTATGGCGCTTCAGACTTCATTTTTATTTTTAAATTATATTCATATTTTAATTATTTCAAGACGCTAAGAACGTCATATTATGAGAGCGTCCAGAAAAAGAACGAATTAAAGAGAATAAGAAAAATATCCTCTTTCTGCAGTTATTTATCGAAAATTATATATAATTATTTCGGTTGAAATTTTTTGTTGTTAAATTTGGGAAACAACGTTATTTCAGTATGTGTTTATGGGAGAATAAATGTTTTTTATTACAAGGTTGTCACAACTTATCAAGGCCCGGAAGCCACTCGGGGATAAGGGTTATTGCGAGTAAAGTACGTTAGTGTTGAGGTTTGATAAAGGGTCTTACTTAAGGGGGCGGTTCATCAGGAATTTGTTAATGTTGGACTTGAAGACATCCAGTTTGTAGTCAGGTGGAAAACAGGCAAACGGAACAGAGTTCCACAAGCGGGCACTGCTAATAAAGAAGCTTTGTTCATGGAATCTACATTTTGGTTTTGGCACAGATGAGGAGTGGGGAAATTTGTGACGGTGGTTTCAGCTAGACGGGTGTTTATCGTGAAAGATTGGCGAGGGGGGACCAGAGGTTTGAGCTCAGACGAGCACTTGCCATGTAAGTGACGATAAAACAAAGACAGGCTCGCAATGTCTCTTCTGTAGGAGAGAGGTTGCAGGGAAGAGAAAAGGGCATCCCCCACTAAGCAACGAAGCTTATTTTGTACTCTGTCAAGGCAGGATAGGTTATTTTTAGCAGCTCCTGTCCAGATGTAGCAGCAGTACTCCATCCTTGGACGTACTTGTCTTTTATATAGATAGAGAATTATATCAGCAGTGAGATATCTTCTGGAGCGGTAGAAGGATCCTACCATTTTTCCAGCGACCTTGGCAACAGACTTGATGTACGTGTTCCATTTCAGGTCAGGAATAAAAGTCAACCCCAAAAGCTTTCAAAACATGGAGCCTCCCCAATACGAGAGCCATCCTTTTCAATTGATGCCAGGTGGGGATCAGAGCGTTGATGATGTAAAGATAGGAGCTTGGTTTTAGATACATTAAAAGTAACCAGCCACGTCTTCCCTCACTGTACCACACGCTCGAGATCAGAGGAGATAGAATCAGAAAGAACTTTGTCATTTACGATTTTTGAATATTGCAACAGTGTTGCCAGATTGTCGTGTCATCAGTATAGATATCGACGAATGATTTAAGTATGTGTTTTGGAAGATCATTGATGTAGAAGAGAGTTGGGCCCAGGATGGACCCTTGAGGAACTCCAGCATTAATATCGAGGGCCTCTGATTTCTGCCCATCAACCACTACTCTTATGAGCCTATCAGAGAGAAATGATTTAATGATTGAGAAAACATTTCCAGTTATACCGTAGCTGGCAATCTTGTGAGGAGGCCCTTATGCCATACCTTATCGAAGGCGTTTGATATGTCAAGAGCAATTGCCCTAGAGAGGAAGCCTTTGTCAAGAGATTAACAAATCCTGTGTGATATTACCGTTAGCATATTGCATGTCACTAAGAATGTTATTTCTGCTGAGGTGGTTGATTACAATATGGATTCCAGCAACTTACTCATGACACACAGAAGACTTATTGGTCTGTACTGAGAGGGAGACGCCTTATCACCCGAATTCTTGAATACAGGGCATACTGATGAAGTTTTCCAGGGAGTCGGAAAGCACTTCTCCTTAAGGCAGCGCTTAAACAGTTTGGTAAGTATGGGAGCAAGTTCTGGTTGGAGCGTTTTCAGCGCTATAATTGGAATGTTATAAGGGGCAGTTGCTTTACTGGAATCAAGGTTCTTGATTAGTTTGGCCACCTCACGCACAGATATTTGTATGTTGCATAGCGTTTTGTCTATTATAGGGGGTAATACGGTGAGTTGATGGCCTTCGTCGCATAGGGTAGAATTAGCTGCAAAGTTCTTGGCAAATAGTTTGGCCTTGTCTGATGCTGACGAGATGACCTCCTTCCGTTGATAATGTTTGGGATAGAACGCACGCTTCTGTTCAGGATCCTGTTTGCTATTTGCCAGAACTGGTGGGAAACAAGCCGCTGCTCAGCTACTTTGGATTTAACGGACTGAGCATATAGCTTTCTTGCATTTTTATTCTTTTCCAGTGGTTGCTAGCAGTCCTGAAAAAGAATCTTATATTAATCCTAATGTAAACTTGATTCGCAGTAAGATTATTCCTTGAGATTTAACATGCATGAATAAATAAAAATACAAACATTATTTTAACTTTCTACGTCAATATGAAAGTAATACATAGATAAATATAGATGCCTACATAAATATTAGTGCCCGTATTGAATTTACATTATAGTTAAGAAACAGGCATTACTAAACGCATCAAACAGGATTTTGTGTCATTGTGTATGTATATCGCCTTTAATTATTTTTATTTGATCCTATCTCTACATACTCGAGTGTTGAACTGGATTCTGCGAAACCGTTCACCCATTTTATTTTTTTGCACATATGGAAACTTACAACAAACAACTATATATATATATGTGTGTGTGTGTGTGTGTGTGTGTTTGTGTATACATATATATGCGCATTATACATATATATGCGTATATATATATATGTATATATACACATATATATATGCATATATACATATATGTATATATAAAACGAATTATCGCGTTTGCTGATTCTTTTTTTATTTTAAGTAAGGTTTTAGAAATATTTAATCTTAGAATTAATGAAATGGCCAACATTTCAAGTTATTAATTAAAAATATATTCGCCTTTAAAATTAATTTAATATTTGTCTTCTGTGTGTAATTTTGCTGTAGTTTTCACCAATTAAAGCCACAACAAAATTGCAGGATATATTAATTTTGATAAATTTTTCGGCCACCGATTGCCATGTATAATAACACTTTTACCAAGAGATTATTATTCACATGCCAACAGCTTAACATTCTCATGTAACATGAACTGCGAAACATACATAGATGATATTGTTACCGAGCTTAAAAAATATTCCGCTCTAACAGTCTTTATAAAGTAACCATTCGTACTGGAATCGGAATGTATATAGTGGATATATCATTACGATATTATTCACATATTGCTTGCTTCTCTTTGAAGTTTGAGATTAAATTTAGCGTTTCGTTTAAATTGCCATTCTTACCCGCCCATCTGGCATAAAATTTTTAGCGTTCGCTAATGGACACAGAAATCGGACTTCTATCCTTGCTGGAGTTATACCAAAGGTGAAAAATAGGTACCCCTATGGTTATCTTACGAATGGAATACCATAAATCTCGTCATATCTAATAAAAATGGAAGGCTTTAGATTGTCCTCGTTTATTGTCATCTGCTTTGCATTAATGGTCATCTAATTTAGCCATATCGTTAGAGTGTTGAACAATAGGTTTGTAAACTGGAATTCAAACTTAACAAAGGTACTTTATGGTTTCTTGTGAAACCTTCAGCATTATAATGTGAATTCAAGTGTACGTGGACTAATCTGCAGTTTAATTTAAAGGAAGTTTTCGGGTTGTCATAAATTCTGGGGGATCATTTTAATTTTACCCTTCAAATGATCCAATTTACGTTTTACCATCTAAAAATTAAAGCTTATAACAAAAAGTGTTACTGACCACAGCAAATCGGCATATTTAATAAGTTTATAGACGTTTTGTGTACAGCATTTAAAATTGTTGTAGACTCTTGACAATTCAGTATGCTATTGCTATACATCTTATGAGAAAACTGACCAATCTTTATGCGCGAATTGGGATACATCCTAGTAAAGCCTGATTTTCACAGATGATGAATTTCAAAAATGTAACCTTGACGTGAAAAAACTTTAGAAGAAAAATAAGCTATAACATTCTGTTTTAAACTTGGAAAAAATGCCAAAGAAACGTATGGAATAAGTCAAACTTATTTCGGGTCATCAGGTTTTTTTTTAATGGGATAAGAAATTTAAGGAAAGCAGGGAGTCTGTGAGGAATGATGAGAGCTGTGAAAAAAAGTAGGGAAGTCAGAACAGAGTTGATTGGTCAAATAAAGAATTTCATTTCGTCGTGTGTCCATAGAGAAAATAAGTGCACAGTTTAATGTCAGTGTGGGAACTGTACACACAATTATTTGCCAGAAACTGATGATGTGAAAGATTTGCACGAATACCCCGGTCCACAACTCAATCATTATCACAGACTATTTGGCTTATCATCAGGACAGCTCCTCGCCCTCCCTATAGTCTAGGCCTTGCTCCCTGTGACTTTTGGTTATTCGCTAAGCTTAGGGAAAACATTAGAGGCTGTCGTTATTAGACATTTGGGGAGATGAAAGAGGCTCTAACGAGTCTAATTGACACACTCACACAAGAGGACTTCCATGGAGCCTACCAGAAGTTGTTGGAACGGTCCGAGTGCATTACAGCCGGAGAAGATTACTTCGAAGGGGACTAGAGTTTCATGTGTGCATTATCAATAAAAGTACTCATACAAAAAGGCACCTCGTATTTATATTACATTTAAATTATATCTAGTTTGTTGTTGTTCGTTTATTCCAGGAAGTACCTTATCCTATTTTAAATCCCCTATTAATATCAAAGTAAAATCTGTGTAAAGGTAGAATACTTCGCTTTCTCCTTGCATAAATAGCTTAACACAATCAATTTAAAGAAAGCGGGGCCAGACCAGCACCAAATGGTTTACTATTTGGGAAGACTAAGCGCTTTATGTAGCATGTCGACACTTTCTGTAAGAATTGTAAAAACTGAACGTCATCTCCCCATATAAACAAGTGAGTAAAGCTTGTTAATTTGATATTCCCATTAAATTTTTATTTTTTTGCCTAGAGTGCTCAGAAAACGTTTTCGTTCTTTGCAAGTGTATAAAACTGCTTTTGCAATTTAGAGGGAGAAGCTCTGTTTCTTTGCATCCACTTTCTAACCGAGGAGACGTTGCTATTTTATCGTTATATCCATGGAATTATTGAATGCATGTCAAAAACTAGTTCATTCCCTGCATGCATTCACAGTAATAACTGCCGCTACCATAATTTAAAAGAACTCCTTTATTCACTCGTTTGCGTAGCCTTGTGTAGAATTTACATAAACAGAGTTTCTTTTCAAAGAACTTGCAATCTGTTGCACGCATGCATACGAATGTGCTCCTACGTAGACTGCAACGGGGTTTTATTCAAATCAAAAAATAATTTTCAGAAATCGTCCTCATAAGTAATCAAGTTACGTTTATTTTATTTTATTTATCGTTTTAAATTCTCTCATAGTATTCGTCGCACAAAAGGTGTAATTTTTCCAACCTATTTACTCTTATACTCGAGTGACATTTAGGTTTCATAATTTGTTGCTCATTAATAGGAAATAACTAAAAATCAATGGACTGATGTAATTTAATTTATAAGGGTGTTTTTCCACATGAGTTAAATTCTATTCAAACATGATTTTGTGTTAAAAAAATTCAACGTAAATTATTCTACTATAGAAAATGTGTTTTTGTATGAAACATTTTGTCAGACAGTATGACCTACTACATCTTAATATAATAAAAAAAACTTTTAATAAAATAAAAACTATTCTGCCTTGATGGAGTTCAAAATAGACTTCGGAGCTTAGTGGAGGATGCCCTTTTCTCTTTCCTGCAACCTCTTTCCCACAGAAAAGACGTTGCGATCCTGTCTCTTCTTTATCGTTATTTTAATGACACAAACTCAGCTGAGCTTCAATCTATGGTCCCCCCGTCGCCAAACCTTCATGAAGAATACTCGTTTTGCCAAAACCACTATCAATAATTTCCCACACTCTTTATCTGTGCCTAAACCTAAATGCAGATTCCATTAACAAAACTTCTTTCTCAGAACTGCACGCCTGTGGAACTCTCTTCTAATTGCCTGCTTTCCAGCTGACTACAATCTGATTGTTTTAACGTTCAATGTAAACAAGTTCTTGATGAACCCCCCCCTAAGTAATCTAATTTACAAAATTCCCACTACTTATGTTTACTATTCTATAATTAACATTAACTAATGAATACCAATCATCCCTTTTCTTCAAGTGGTCTCGGGGCCTTGAAAAGTGGTGATTCCTATGTAGAAAAAACTACAAAAATCTCACATAAAAGTGTACCTACACTCATTGTTTGGGTAAATTCCCGTAATTTTGAAAAAAACATAGTTTTCACCATTGTCTGACGAGATCAGTGTGGTCTCATCATTTAATATTAGCAATAACTCCCATCCCCAATTTCGTCTTAAACTGTGAGATATTAATACAGTTTCTATAGTACAATTGAACTATTGAAAATTCCTCTATGCTTCATTAACTTGTATTACAGTTTCTTTCCGGTCTATGAAACAGATTATTTTGGTTTTTAATTTTGCTATGTTATCAGATAAACAGAAATACCTCGATATATGATATATCCTTGTTAATCACGGCTGTCTTAATCTTTTATCCTGGCTCAGATTCAAAAAAAATATATACATCTGATACAACGTTCGGTTTTTTCTGTGTATTAATACCGCTGTACTATCTGTCAATGAAACAACTTACATATTTTATTTCGTATGGTTTTAGTAAGTCAAAGTTGGATTTGAATTGTCTAGCAGTTAGATTACTTTCTATTTTTAGTGTGATGTTTACGGATCTCGAAAACAGTATTTATAAGAGGAACTGAAATTACTTATAGACTTCTAGACGTTGTAATTCGATCGCTATAGAATTATACGATATGAAATAATCAAGTTGACACCTTGGTTCTCATTAGATCAAAAGTAAAGCTGCATTGATCATGGAGTACTACTGACACATCTAGAAAAGTGCTGCTCAGAGCCTCCTTTCTTATATATATATATATATATATATATATATATATATATATATATATATATATATATACACACATTAGTCCCTGCGCGAAAGAGTAGGATAGCAGGATACAAAATGTTTTAAAAAATAATAATAATAGAATAAAATAACAAAGGCTTTCGCTGGCGAGGACTACTATTGGCCGTAACCGGTTATACAGTCCTTTTGAAATTTTCATCTCTATTTTCCTCGTTATGTACTGAATATTTGTTAATGAAACCTACATAAAATAGGTTCCTTATTAAATGTTAAGGATTTTCTATTCTGAAATAAGTTTACAAACATTTAGTCTAAAAAAGTTATTTCAAAGTTTTTGTTAAAAAATTCGGATTTTCTCATTATTCAGACCTGTATTAAAAAGAGTTAGTTGCAAAAATACGTTGTGGTGTGAGGAGAAATACAAACTGAAATAGAGAGAATATTCAGACTTGTAATTATACAAAGAGAGGGTTGCAAAAATAAGTTGTGGTGTGAGGAGAAATGCAAACTGAAATAGAGAGAAGGGGAGTTTTAAAATATAATCTTATAAAGATAAGATACAAGTTAGAAAAGTATCTCATCCAAGCCATGAAAATTGGTAAACAAAATGTTTTTACTATAAGTTTTAAAAATAAAGGTACAAGATTTAATTTTAAATTTATTTATCTTCAAAAAAGCACTTTTATGAATTTTACAAAGTAAGGTATAAAAATTTAATTTAAATAGAATAAAAAAAAATACCTTGGATTTATTTTATGTAATGTACATCATGGTGCACTTTAAAAACATTATCTTTCATCTAGCAATTAATGATAGAGATATAAAATTTTCAATGATTTTTTTAAAGTGCAACAGAATTGACATTACATAAAATAAATCCAAGGTAATTTTTTTATTCAATTTAAATTAATTTGTTATACCTTACTTCGTAAAATTTATAAAGGTGCACTTTGAAAACCCATAAATTTCAAATTGAATCTTGTACCTTTATTTTAAAGCATATAGTAAAAGCATTTTGTTTAACAATTTTCATGCCTTTGATGAAATGCTTTTCTAACTTCTAACTAAAATATATATATATATATATATATATATATATATATATATATATATATATATATATATATAGTAGGTAGAGAATGTGTCACCAAACCAAGTCAGCATTATCAGCATACAACAGTTCTCTAACAAACCCGTTAATTACAAGTGTTTGAACATGGAATCTTCTTAGGCTGAACGGTTTTCCAGTTGTTCGAAATCTAATATAAACACGCATATTACAATCGCAGCAATCATACCAGACACATCGGTCAGATAGAGCGAAAAGAATTTTGGTGCAGGTATATCACCCTTCTTATCTCCATTATCATTGGGGAATTCTTCCGATAGCTGACCATTGAAGTTTACGCGACTTTTTATACTATGATGAAGTTGCTTTAACTTTTCCGTAAAAGCAGATATGCAGCCAAATTTTTCCAGCATTTCCAGAGAACCTCACGGTTGACCGTGTCAAACGCTTTGGTTAAGTTCACAAACACCTGGTAAAGAGAGATACGCTGTTCAATAAACTTTTCTAAAAATACATATATACATGATGGCAGCAAATACGTTCTCGAGTATTGCCATTACTTAATACATTACTGGCTCAAATGAGGCAGACATGAGCGCACCTAGTAGCACGTGCTAGGCGGTCACTTCTATGAACCTTCTACACTCCTGCACATCTGCTGATGACCGGGTCCATGCTGTGGTGGCCTTAACACCTGCCGGACCAGAACTTGGCTGTTCCAGAGCCTTTATTTCCATACCCGCATCAGTTCTCATTGAGTGTCCGTTGGCCGTTTTAGGCTACAGTCAGCCTTTTTGTTATAGAGATACACACTGATGGTAAAATATGTATTCCATTACATATCAAGTAATGTCTGCGCTTGAAGCTTTTTATAGTAAGGAAATACTTTACACCGAGACAATCCTTCTCTCTGGACAACTGCCACATTGAACGAAAAAGAAGAGTAGGTCAACATCATTAGATGCAGCAGTCGCCGCAGGTTTTATAACAGGGTTTTCCTTCTCCTAGAGAGGTTGCCTTCGCCACATCTTACGGGAGCCCTCTCCGCCCACCATGCCATTTGATCCATGACTTGGACTTAGGTTGCTGGGCACCAGAGCATATTTCACACGCCGGTGGATGTGTATACCGCAGCTTACAGGGCATAAGCTCCTCTGGAGGTTTCTGTCAGGGTTACCTCACCATTAGCCTTTGGTTACAAGAACCATGGCCCACATTTCATACATATATACATACATACATACATACATACATACATACATACATATATGAAGATAGTCTAAAGAAACTTGGAGTAAAAAATGTAAGAATAAAAATGCAAATTGAGTCGGCTCCTCCAAAGTCTATAATCATAAAAGAAAATTCAACTATATAAGGACAAAAAAAAATGAAAACTTAACTAAAAAAATCTTTGAATGAAAAACGGAGATCCTAAGTTACTTACTGTGTAGCCGTTTGGAAGATTTAAAAACATATATAAATTTTAGGATGTGAGAAATTATATAATTATTTCCACAGCCAAATAACGTCGCAGCCAACAAGAGCCACGCCAGGTAACAAACTGGAAGTCCAAGACTCGAGGTTCGTACTCATATGGGCTCATTAGTTAGACATATCGGAACCCATGAGGCTCGGGTTTCGAATACCGCGTACGAATTTGTCTTACTGATGAGCCCAATTTAGGACGAAACTTGAGTCTTGGACTTCCGGTTTGTTGGCTCTCATGGCTTTTGTAGGCTTCGACGTTGTTTTGTTGTGGAAATAATTATATATATATATATATATATATATAATTGGTTGAGAGATTCTAACGAGAGAAAGATCACCAACAATTGGTATGTATTTTTTAACATTTTTTTATTATCCCGTGTTTTAATTTTTCATTTAAAAAAGGTGTCATATTTAGATCACTGTAATAATGTTTTTAAATCATTGAAATAGTTCTTTTACGCGTTTCAGACGTTCTGTGAGGCGTCCTCTTCAGAAATTATTCAAAGTATAAAATATTTAAAATATACTTAAAATGTGTTCAGAATTGCAATTTTCGCAGTCCATTTTGATGACATGTTTCCGACCGGTGGAAATGTTTGTAAATGATTCTAAACGTTTCACGGGTGCGTTCCACCCCTACTCTTGGTTATTAGGGGTCAGACCATGGCCATTGCTGTCTTTTGCTTTTCTCTCTTTTTTCTTTTTTCTCTCTTTACTACTTTATTTATTTATGTTTTATTACTTAGGTGGAAGTGAGGGCTACGTTGGTACATGGTCAAATAAGTGCATATGGGAGTGTGTTTGTGTGTGCGTTTGTGTGTATGTGTTTGTTTCCTTGTATTGGTTTGTAGAATGTGTGTTATATGTCTAATAGGTTTATAACATTATAAATTTATTTGCTTGCCTAACAAAGCAAATGTGATACAAGTTCGTTTTAATGTGTGTGAGGTGTGTGGGGGGACCAGCTTCTCTGAAACAAGAGTAATCGGTAGGGATATTTTCATTTAATTTGGATTTTGATTTTTTGAATTTTTAGATTTTTTTTTTTTTTTTACACAGTGATCACCACTTATCAAGGCCCGGAAGCCACTCAGGGATAAGGGTTATTGCAAGTATATAACGTTAGTGAGGAGATTTGATGAAGTGTTTACTTAAGGGGGGTGGTTCATTAGGATTTTAGTTTCTTTCTATGGTGATGTTCGTTTTAATCTAAATCAGTTGGGGCATTCATAATATTATGTTTGTTTAAATAAAAAAGACTTGTTTATTAGTAGACATTGGGGATGTTCTAATGATGCTATTGATTTGTCTCCCCGTGTGGGTAGGGCCAGATCCATAGAAATCACATTTAAATATATTTTAAATATTTTACACTCTGAAGATGACGCTTCACAGAACGTCAGATCCATAGAAATCACATTTAAATACATTTTAAATATTTTACACTCTGAAGATGACGCTTCACAGAACGCCAGAAGGACGAAAAAACTATTTCAATGATTTAAAAACATTATTACAATGATCTAAATATAAAAATCTTTTTAGATGAAAAATCAAAACACAGGATAATAAAATAATGTTAAGAAATACATACCAATATTTGGTGATCTTTCTCATTTAACTATATATATATATATATATATATATATATATATATATATATATATATATATATATATATATATAAAGTGATTTAAAGGTTATGAAAGTTTTTGAAGCATGAAAAACTATGTTACTTTTTGTATTTAATATTTTTATTGTTACTTTTTATATTTTAAGCGAACCTCTGCTCTTGGTCACAAAAAAGTATCGATACATTTTTATGACCAAGAGCGGAGGTCTGCTTGAAATATAAAAAATAACAATAAAAATATTAAATACAAAAAGTAACATCGTTTTTCATGCTTTAAAAACCCCTTATAACCTTTAAATCACTATCCTAGAAGCATAGGTGGACTTTTTACACACACACACACACACACACACATATATATATATATATATATATATATATATATATTCACTTCAAAGTTTTCAAAATATATCTTCTTAAGGCGAACACTTAGCCTTTGGTTGACATACATAGATATTCAAGACTTCCATTATATTGCAATTTACCTTTCAGATGCTGCGTTAGCGAAGAAGTGAAGCACATTAATTGAACAATTAACTGTGTAATTGTATATATTTCTATATTTTATGTGAATACATCCATCAGCACACTATAGAGATAACAATACAATTAAGCTGATGATAAATATTATATGTACTTCTATAAATATACACTAGACGAATCACGGATAAGAACGTTTAAGACCTGTAAGTTAACTGAGACTTTTTGTATATATATTGACAATATTGTACATAATACACCCACACAGACAACATAACGTTGGTATTTTAGCATACCAGGACACGAATCCATCAAATGTGATGTGTGCATACTTGTGTTTTTATATTTTGATAAACGATGAATTCATCATTCAAACACTACCGTGCTTGGATATATGGTTAAGTGGTAGATTTAGTTATTTAAAACTGCTTTAAAGCTTCACCGCTCACTCATTTTTCAACCAAATTTCAAACAATTATTACACAGTATAGCTGAGAAGGTTATCTATAAACTTATAGATCAACTTCTCAGCTATATTGTAAAAAAAAAAATCAATTATCGTGCAGGGAAACAAAAGTTATGATGAATTTACTGGTGTTCAAAATCGTAAATATCCGTAAGGTGGTGAGCGACGTTTTTTTATGACTGAGTTCCATAGAAACCACGTCGCTTCAGCTACTAGTGTTACTACTAATTTACAGCTCTCGCGAAAAGAGAAGTAACAAGTGAATCAGATAGAATGAAAGTAGACGAGTGCCGTACATTGTTATTACATATGTGTAAGTTATGTTTATGGGGGCAAAAAATAAGACTAAAATTAAACAAAGAACAAGTGAATTTACTGGAAGCCTGAAAAAATGTTGGATTACAATAAAACAATGCGAGTATGGAAAGTAATATGTTTAAGCTTAAACATGGAAAGAAAGGACAAGATATTCTAGTAAAAATGTATAAATTTATAACTTAAAATATTGCAGCATTACAATTTTTTAATGCAATTTCACATTATATAATCAATTCTTAATGCTGTGATATTTTAATTTATAAATTTAATCTATTTTTTACTAGAATATCTTGTCCGTTTCTTTTCTATGTTTAAACTTAACGCATTTTCTATTTTAATAGACATTAATAAATCTATATGCCTATTTGTACAATATTTTAAGCGTTTTAGTATATTTTGTCATTGTCTAGTGACGATTTAAATCCCTTTTCATCGTTCATGTCTTGCAATTTAATATCCACGTATCGACTCCACGTGTTGAGTCACTGATTTTAAACAATATCACCATGATTTTATCCAAGAAATTAAATTTTCTATTCATACGCATATCGTACGTATCACAAATTGTGTTGTTGGCATTGGTATCCCCGATATTTTGGACGTCAGAATTATTTCTAGAAAAAGAACATCAAGCACGTACGAGAGAGACCACAAGAAGGTTGCCAACATGCTAAATGAAAGTAATTTTTGTGGAACGAACTAGATTCAAACTTGGAACACCCAGGTCATCCACAACACATGAACGGTGAAAAATGTTGTTAACCACTTGAATATTAATTCCTAGTTATGTTTCGGAATTTTCCTCTAGATGCGAGTTGATAATTTGTATTATTTGTAATAGAATGCTTATTTTTAAATGCTATTTTAACACGTTTCATCTAATATTTTTAGGTGCGTATTGTTGGACTATGGAATCTTTATGCCTTATTCGAAAATCTTTAAGCAATAAGAAGTAGATAAAGTTTGTGTGTAATCTATAATATAAACCTCACCTGTCTATTTAAAGGTATTATCTTCCTAAAACTTATCATAGAGGCGACGGATTTGCACGAGATGGATATCCTTTTGAAGCTTGACCCTACGGACGACAAATATCGAATAATTGACTAAAAACATTAATTCCTTCACCCTCAACTGGGCATTTTCTACAAGAAGGGGGTCGCTTTTTCGGCCGGAATTTTCGAAAGTCGTCCCCTTTTTTCAATTGACTAGCCTTAATTTAAAACATCGATACTTTCAGTTTGGCGATGGATGCAGCGGTAAAGACGTCACATTTTTTTTCACGTTCTTTTCCTCCTTCGCGGTACGGGTTCGAGCCTGCCTGCCTACTATTACTTTCTTTTGCTCAAAATACACCTCCAAACACCCGAGCAACACCGGGCACCTAGACGAGTATGTTCTTTAGGAAGACTAAGGTTAAATCCTCAGTCTGCAGATTTTTGGGTTTGACAATAAAGCGACATTTAAGCATGACGCAATTGAAAAAAAATGTCTTAAGCAACATTGTACGAAACGTGCTTATAACATTCAAGTTGAGAAAAACAGTGCGAATTTCTTAACATTTTAATATTATTTATAATAGTGCATTTAATTTAGTGGATGTCACTATCGAGCTTAACCAATGTTATAGACAATTTTGAAACTTTGCCAAAATACAGATAAAGAAACACAAGGAATGGTTGTTAGTAATACAGAAGCAGTTTTGTTAGTAGACATTGACAGTTATAGCGACATCGTCTTATCTTTAGTAATTGACTAATGTGAATGTATTTGTGTATATATATATATATATATATATATATATATATATATATATATATAAATCACTGCGTGTGAGTTCATCCTTATAGTTTCTGAAACGGCTGACCCTATCTTTTGCAAATTTCACACAAAGACAATTTATATATTTGGCAGTGTTCTTGCATATGTTTTGTATAGAAATTTGTCCGATAAGTATCGAAAATCGAAAATATCCGATCCTAAAAATAGTCTTTTTTTTTTCTTATAGTTAAAAAAATAATTTTACGCAGAAATATTTTACATTGCACCGGCAAGGGAGATAATAAAATCTCAACAAATAATTTCTCCTAGGAAAGTACCATACTTGTTGACATCTGGAAACGTAGTTCAGTGGTAAGGCATTCGCTTGCAGATCGAATGATCCCGTGTTCCAGTCCGAGTGTATCTCACAATTTTTTTTTCTTATTAATGAGTTCAATTTCCGAGAAAAAAGAGGTTTAATTGAAAATCGCCGCAATTCATTTCTTTGTTTGCATATTATAAGACTAAGCATTAATTAGAAGTTAGTTTCTAGGGCGTACATCGTCAAACTAAAATATAAGCTGACGTGATATTGTAAACAAATACAAACGGAATTTGATGAGCTACATTATTATTTATTTTAATTGTTTCTGTGAATTAGTCCACTGGTCAAATTATTCATCATAATATAAAATATTTAATAAGATATTAATTTTATAATAATACATACGCTATCTTCATATATTAAAATATCATGTTTAAGCGTACTGTACGACTGACCAACGCTGGCGTCCAGCTATGTAGTCATTCACATAAAGTTATATCCCATTGTATCACAAATCATCAGTGCGGCTATACTAGTACATTTCCCTAGTCGAGGACTGAACTTACAACCATCGCATTGATAATCGGCAGTTTTACCCATCGACCCAGGGGAATAACCTCAAAAATCTTTGTTTTAAATAAACATTAGTCAACCACTTTAATACTGCTTGAGATGTTTTTTTTATTTACAAACAAACAATGAGCTTTTATAGTCATTTAAGTGTCGAGTGAGAACAAATAAATGACAAAAGTTTATATTCCAAATTTCAGGGTGTTGATCTTGAAAATTATTCCTTTGATTCTGTTGACATTTACAATTCTTAACAGTAATTGTTTCACAGCGCCAAATCATATTATAATTATTATCTTAATCAAGGTATCTATTTTGCCCTTAACTCATCAGAAGAAGAAGCAACAATAATTGCACCGAAAGAAAATAAAATTCATTTCGGCAAAAATACAAAATCCGAAAATTCGAAGAAAAGTTGAAATTACCTTATTTCAGCTAACATTACGCCATTTTGAACTTCCTGTAAACCAAACATCGAGCAATGTGGATCCACCTGAATATCAGATCCAATATGTGCCGATAGAAGATACGCCTAATTCTATAAAATAAAATCTACGGAATGTTCCGCAGAAATATATATATATATATATATATATATATATATATATATATATATATATATATATATCATACGTCTAAATGGACGGTAGGATCCATCAGAATATATATATATATATGTATATATATATGTATATATATTAGTATATATATATATATATATATATATATGTGTGTATATATGTGTGTATATATATGTATGCGGATCTCTGATTTAAAAAAAAACAACATAGCGGGAGACCAGTACTCGCATTAAGCTGGTCTGCAGTTTGACTTGTTGCTGGCTATCTTGCTCTTGCTTGTTGCTGGAAGGCAACATTTTGAACCGAGAGAGAAGGATTTAGCTGTCGTACAAAGTTAAAACTCTGTAACATCATTTTTGTATAGATACTCCCTGAGGCATTTGTCTATTAAAAAAAAAAGTCCTGTGGCGATAAAAAAAAAGCTGTGACGTGTGTACGTCTGAAATGCTGGATGCATGTAACAATTAATCTGCCATCATTATATGTATCTATGTATGTATATGTGTATGTATATTTACATATGTATGTGTGTATATATTTATATATGTACATGTGTGTTTATATGTACTTATATCTATGTGTATATTATGTATATGTGTCTGTGTGTATATACGTTTGTATGTGTATGTATATACATTTATATATGTTTGTGTGCATGTATGTGTGTATATGTATATGTGTATGTATGCATGTGTGTATGTATATATATATATGTGTATGAATGCATATATATGCATTTGTATGTATATGTAAGTAAGTGTATGTATATATATATGCGCATATGTGTACGTATGTGTATGTGTAAGTATATGTGTGTATGTATTTGTATATGTTTGTATATGTGGATTTATATGTGTGTATATGTGTATGCATGAATGTGGGTATGTATATGTATGTTTGTGTATTATGCATTGTGTATGTATATGGGTATATATGAGCGTATGCGTATACACATGTATGTATGTATGCATGTATATATTTATATGTATGTATACCAATAACCGTCTTGTGTATTTTTGCATGTGTGTGTATATATGTATGTGTGCGTAATGTGTATTGTGTATGTATGAATGTATATATGTGTGTGATATGTGTACATATGTATGTGTGCGTGCGTGTATATATATGTATGTATACCAATGACCGTCTTTAGTGTCATGTCTGCTTGAGTATGTGAATTCGCCGGCAGGAATATATGTCATATTCGGGCTCATGAACTCTCAGTGTTTGAGGGAGTGGCACTCGTCTGACAAGACGTTGCAATCATCATGTGTACACACACACACACACACACACACATATATATATATATATATATATATATATATATATATATATATATCCACTATAAATTGTTCGGAAATCTACACATATGACTTCTTTTTAATGGTGAAGGCTTTGTGTAGAATTAACTACTTTTTGGCATTACTGCTAATCCCTGTCGGTGCAGATGACTACCCCAGCTTACACGGTCACTATATATATAGTCAATATCTACTGTATATATATGTATATATATATATAGTTGTTTTGTTGTTTGTCTTTCGTTCAATAACTGCTATGATTCAGCTACTAACTGCTTATGCGTCACTTACAAGTACCTCTTGTTTCACCACTATATTTAAGGTACGTCTATATTTATTTTTAACGTAAACAATAATGCATTTGTCTCTCTCTCTCTCTCTCTCTCTCTCTCTCTCTCTCTCTAGCTCTGTGTATATGTGTGTGCATGCATTCAATATATATGCGAAAACTTCGAAATTAAACGTCATACATCATGTACGCCTTAATTGACAAATTAGACATATCTGAAATATCTGAAATCTTACATCGTACATAAAGTCTTATATCTAATTTGAAAATAAACGCAATAAAATTAGAGATGCATCACATGGTTATAGTCATTTCCTTCCCCTGTATAATACATTAAATTTATTTTATCTATATATCCATATTGGAATAATAACAAGCATATTCGTTCGAAAAAAAATATGCATTGCATCATATCTTTTTAAATATAACATCGGCTATATGACGTTATAAAAACAAAAACTTACTCTCTATTAAAACGCTAGGCCTGTTTTTTTTTATTTGAATTGCCAAAGACTTTTTCCCGTTTTTGTAATAGAACAACCTCATTCATTACATTACATCAAAAATATATTTTCCAATATGGTACTGCTATTATATTTTCTTAATTTCATTCATCCAGTAGAAGTCTTACAAAAAAGACAAAACGTTGATGAACTAATAACTTAGTTTGTTCCTTTCTTATCTGTATATTGTCGGAATACTATTTCAAGCATTCATATATATATATATATATATATATATATATATATATATATATATATATATATATATATATACGTATATATTATTAAAACATTTTATTTTTGAATTCTTTGCGATAAAGCTTCATAATTTGTGCATTCATTCTTTCCGAACTGTTATCCTTACCGCATTTCGGGTCAACTAATCATCTGATCGGCTTTAGTAGGATTGGAACCGATATTATCAGACATTGCTCACCTGACAAGGCCAGAGAATGATTTTGCCGGAACGTGGTGAAACAACAACTATGAGGATAACAGTTTAGAATTTACAAAAATAATGAATACACACACACACACACACACACACAGAGGGACAATATATATATATATATATATATATATATATTATCATTATTTATTGATTGATTGATGTATTTGAAGTTAACAGTTACATTTGGTCGCTAAAAATAGCCATCTGTTTAAGTCATTGAAAATTCGTCAAACGACCCTGAACCATTCGACGCTATAGAACAAAAGCGTCGAATGGTCTGGGTCACCTGAGGAAGTCTCATTGACTGAAACAAATGGCTGTTTGCAGCGACCAAATGTAATTGTTTACTTTCGAATAAACATTACAAAAAAGTATTTTACTCTCGCTATCGGGCAGTATATAACAACCTTGTTGAGTCCATTTGTGCCTACTTTTGAATATTTCAAGCCTGACTTTATATATATATATATATATATATATATATATATACATATATATACATATATATACATATATATATACATATATATATTTATATTTATAAATATATATATATATATACATATATATATATATATATATAGAGAGAGAGAGAGAGAGATATAGATATAGATATATATATAAAGTCAGATCATGTCATATGCTACTGGTACCATGTAACCCAGTACGATCTGCCTCATGGTCGCGTCACCGGCGACTAAACTGGTGCCCCCACAAAACTTGTTTGGTGAGAAGGGCGGCTAGTCTCCCTGAAGGATTAAAAACAAGACCTTCAAAAAGGGCGAATGAACGCTTTTTCGGGGTCAACGGCCAACTAGCACCGTGTGTGTCCGTGTGGATGTATGTGTGTGTTGGGGTTGAGAGGGCTCGCGTAAGTCGTGGTGAAGGCAACCCTTCTAGGAGAAGCAAATCTCTGATTTAAAAAAAATTATAAAGCGGGAGGCCAGTACCCGCATTAAGCTGGTCTGCAATTTAACTTGTTGCTGACTATCTTGCTCTTGCTTGTTGCTCGATCTCGAGAGAGAGACTTAGCTGTCGTACAAAACTAAGACTCTGTAACATCATCTGTGTATGGATACTCCCTCAGGGATTTGTCTATAAATATGGTCCTGTGGCGATGGAGTCATGTTTGGGCTCATGGACTTTAAGTGCCTGAGGGAGTGGCACTCGTCTGACAAGACGTTGAAATCATCAATCATTATATATATATATATATATATATATATATATATATATATATATATATATATATATATACACACTTTGTACCATGTATCCAAGTAAAATAACCCTGCTGTCTAAAAATAACTAGGAAAAAGTCTATTCTATTACCATAATGAACCGTTAACGTTTATTTCTCTTGTTTTTTCTATAAAGACTGACGTTTTAATTCATTGTTTTTTTGTTTTTTTTAATTTCCATACAGAGACGTCTGATTTATTGCTTATTTCTTTTGTAAAATTCACAGGGTCAGATGTTATTTTTTTATATATCTGGGAATTCTTAATTTTTCTCCTTCAGTTTTGTCTCCGTTTTTAATGAATAACGAATAGTACTAGTATTAGCATAAGTATTTAAAGCATTTTTACTTTTTATTTTTTACGATGTTTCAATGTATTTCACACCCAACGGATACATAATTGCAAATGCTTTAGCTAATCTGTTTGCATTAATGCTAGCTAGTTCTTGCTGTTCCCTAGAGTCCCGGTCATAATACGATATAAAATATAAGGTGTTAACTTTTCTTTGTATTAATTAACCAAGAAATGTAGGTGAAAATCGAAGAGTTATGTGTTTTTATTTACGGATTATTTCAGCATGATAATTAGAATTCTTTAATTTGATTGTATGCAATTCCCAAGCGCCCTTTGTTGCATCGCCCTTTTCGATAATAATGGGCTAAAATTGCTTGCTAATATTTTTTCTGATTCCCAATTTGTTCGTGCTAAAATAATAAAAATTCTGTCGAGCAAAACCGTGTTTTAGAAAAATGTACCCACTCTTTCATAGATAGAGCTCATCATCATTAGCACCGGCCTTATCCCGATGGAAATTGTTGTTGTTGTTGTTATTATTATTGTTATTATTATTGTTATTATTATTATTATTATTATTATTATTATTATTGTTATTATTATTATTATTATTATTATTATTATTATTATTATTATTATTACAAGGTTTGTTTGGAATATTCCCCTTTTTGGAATATTCAACTTTCCTTTTTTAGGGATACACAGCATGATAACGGACGGAGCGATAAGCCTTATATTATTATTATTATTATTATTATTATTATTATTATTATTATTATTATTATTATTATTACTGCTACTACTACTATTACTACTACTAGCTAGGAGTTTTCACACAGGCCATCAAAGAATTTTCTTTGAGAACAACCTGTACTGTTCTTTGGATTTTGAGTGACAACAAGTCTTCCCAAATTTCCAGTACTCACCACCTCCTTTGATAACCCTTGCAAATTAGTTTGCATTTCACAACAGCCATTTACCATTGATGTCTCGTTGGTAGCGACGATTGGTCGTCAATGGAATTTGGGTTGCAAGAAGCTTCGACAAGATCCCAGTTCTTCCCGCACTCATCCAATTGAGGTCTGGTTAGTGCTTTCATTTATCAGTCATTCAATCCTTTTAGGACCTCGATTATTTGGTGTGGTACCAGTTTATGCTGACACTACTTTCATAAAATACCTGTAAACTTATTATTATTTATTGTCTAGGAGTAATAACACAACCCATTATCAAAGATTTCTCTTTGCGAACAACTTGTGGTGTTCTCTGGAGTCTGAGTGACAACAATTCTCCACAGATTTTCAGTACTATCGACCTCTTTGGATAAGCTTTGCAAAAGATTTTGCATTATCACAACAGCCGCTTATCATTGATTTCTCGTTGGCAACGACCATTGGTCTTCACTGGAATGTGGGTAGCAATAAGCTTCCCCAAGGTCATAGTCCTCTTTGCACTGAACTAGCAGCGGTTTGGCAAGTGTCTTTCTCCTCAGTCTTTCCATCCTCCTTGACCCTCCATACTTATTTGGTGGTGGTGCCAGTTTATGATGACATATATACAAAAAAGCTTACAATTATACCGTTTCAGTTTTTATGATTTCATGTGAGGTTCCTTTGTGTTTTACCTCTGTAGCCGTTGATGTATGTTCAGTTCGTATTTGTACTTCATGTGTGTTGGCCTCCGCATTCAAGGATTTTCTTAAACATTTCTGCAGTTTTCATTATTGTAATCCGTTGTATCTTCTCAGTCATCCCTCTGATTCCAATCTACCCCATTCCTTTTGTAGCACTATTATTATTATTATTATTATTATTATTATTATTATTATTATTATTATTATTATTATTATTGCTATTAATATCAGAATACGACTGTGCAAGAAATAATCCTAAGAGAGGATGTTGCTGCAGAATAATTGATTTGTTGAAAGTATTATGAGTCAGTTGCACACCTTGCACCATAGCGCAGTGGAATGCACCAACGCGTGGGACTTAAGATATACTGGGAGTTTTATGGTGAGTTTAGCATAAAGTGTGTTGAGAAGTGGTTTGTGAAGGTACCTGATGAAGTGTGAACAAGTAAGAATGGCAATTTAGAGATATGTTAGGATAAAGTGCTATGACAACTAAGCAGTTATAACATAATCGTTCAGATTTGGTAACTATTGACAAGGTCTCAAAGAGATGGCAAACCGTAGACATTTCAGTGCATTGGGACAAGAATGTGCTAGGAGAAGAGAACGAGCAGTATGGCAATTATGCTCAATTGGCCTTGGAAGTAAGACGTATGCACATTAGAAAAAAACTATCAGTAATCCCGGTGGTAGTTCCTACGTTAGGTGTAGTATCAAGTTGGTTGGAAGAACATTAAAAAAACTAATGACCTCCGATGTGTTGGATTGTGTTCAAACACTTACCATTGTATGTGCCACCGAAATGTTTAGGAAAACACTTGATCTTTTAAGCTTCTTATTGCAGCCGGGATTGAGCTAATGTCATTTCAGAATTAAGTTCTTCTCTTTTCAGAGCGATGTTTTTAAACGCAATCAGGATTATTATTATTATTATTATTATTATTATTATTATTATTATTATTATTATTATTATTATTGATGTTGTTGCCTATTATTATTAATTTTATTATTGTTTTATTATTATTATTATTATTAATATTATTATTATTATTTTCTTAGTATATTACAGTTATTATTGTAATTATTATTATGATTATTAAAATTATTTTAATTAATATTATTTTTATTATTATTATTATTATTATTATCATTATTATTATTATTATTATTATTATCATTATTATTATTATTTTTATTATTATTATTATTATTGGAAAGACACTTTTCGTTTTTACGAACCAGATTTAGTCCTGATACTACGCAGCAATTTACACATCACGTCGCAGGTCCTGAAAATTACCAAGAATGGCAATTAATGAAAACATAAAATAACAATCAGCATTCTGATGACATGACGTCATCCACGAAACTATGTAACATATTTTTATATTTGCATTAATCGTGTTGCTGGTTTCCATTGTTAACCGCGTCATATTATTACATAATTTAATGTAGGTTTAGCAATCAGCCATGTGCCCATTCAGATGATGTTCCAAATCTTATTTTCACTTAGCTTGATTCTCTTGAATGAGACAGTGAATGCTATACTAATGTGACAGATAAACTTACTAACAGCAATACAAACCTCTTAGGCCATGGCATTTCGAAGCCAAGCGCTTCTCTTAAGAAGAGGGGAATAAAGACACATATTATACAGAGAAGAAATGATTTTTTTTAAAAGATAATATTGCCTTTCTGTAAAGAGTATCAAAGGAAAAGCATGAAGCTGTACTGAGACTTAAGTTGATCCTAGGACTGTGAGCAATCACTGAAAAAGAGTAATAAAGAACGCGAGAGAGTTGTATGCTCAGTCTGTAAAGTCCAAAGTAGCTAAGCAGCGGCTTGGTTACCACCAGTTGTGGCAAATAGCAAACAGGATCCTGAACAGAATCATATGCTCTATCCCAACCATCATCAATGGATCTGAAGTAATTTCGTCAGCATTAGACAAAGCCAAACTCTTTGCCAAGAAATTGGCAACTAATTATACTCTATGCGATTAAGGCCGTCAACACCCCGTATTTACTCTTTTATTAGAAAACACACTATGCGACATACAAATAACTGAGTTCGAAAACTGGGCCTGTCTAAAACTTAGAATTGTTCGCTTGAGGGTTAAAAGATAAAGAATTACTGAAAGTAGGCAAAAAGTAACATTCTCTCGCAACGGAGGAACACTTTCATAGTTCTTCAATTCTAAATTCTATTTCGTCTAGTTGTGAGATTCCTTAATCAGTTACCGAGATGGGAGATGCTGGTAATGATCATTCAAGAATGGCATCTCTTTATAGGCAGCTCTAAGCGGAGACTTAAGGCAACATCGTTGGTGCAATACCTACATAACGCTCAGTAAACGTATAAGTAACATATGTAAACACAAAATCGGTTTTAAACCTACTAAATATGAAGAACACAAATGTCTCATTTGTGCTGATTTAAAAATGGTAATATTTTTTCTATGTTAGCAAAATGTCTATGTCGTCAACTCCTGGTGAAATTAAACAAACGGTGTAGTGTTAGGCCTTAACATATGTAAATGTGAGTTCTGCACCATGCCAAAAAAAAAAAAAATTAAGCCTCAAATGTCCTCAAGGCCTTAACATATTTAAATTTGAGTTCAGCACTATGTAAAACTGCGAAATAGACATGCACAAAATTCTTTGGACATATATGGTAAAATAGTCCCAAAAATGGAGTGCTTTTATCAGACCCACAAAGCCCCTGGGGCACACCCAAGAGTTATCGCAAAGCATATTATAGAAAATCAGTTAGTTATAACTCCAAGGCATCAATTTCTTTTAATAAAAGTATCCATTTTAACCATTGTAACTCGAAAGGCACCCCTAAGGGGGAAACCGGAGTTTTCCCGGAAAAATCCGTTCTGTTACTTTTTTTACTCATATCATGTTTAATGTTTGTGCAAAATTTTCAAAAAATCCAAGGCATAGTTATTGAGAAAAGTGCGGACGGACAAAGAGACGAACGGACAAACGGACAAGGGTGAATTTACAAGTCAACCCTCCTTTTATCGGCGGAACCAGAAAATACTATTTTATTTTTTAATAAATAACAATATTTATTAAAAACAATTTCACACACATCTGGTCATTCTAACTATAAAACCTTAAATTGTTACCGAGTGTTGCAAATAGTGAATTCTTTTTTATACAAATTAGGACGTTTATTAAAAACCAAGCCTTCCTCAATTAATGACTGACGTTGAGAAAAATGCATGTAGATAATTCATTTCTGTTGAAGCAGTTAATTAAAGAAGAACTTGTCGAATATTTGGTGGGAAGTTTACATATGTTTAACGCCTTTCTTGCACAGTTATCTTGAACTGTTTCCGGCAAACGTAGGTAGCGTGAATGATGAACAGGGAGAACACTTACACGAGAATATCGCAGTTTTGGAAGATAGATATCAAGGCTGCCGGGACATTCACATATTAACAGACTATTGCCGAAGCATTCAGCAAGACTGCACTTGAAGGCGACATTACAGGAAAGTTTATTAAACGAAAGTTTGTGCCTGAAAAAATCTAGCATATTTTACAAAAGTAAGTGTTGGATCAAAGAAAATAATGGTAAATAAATATAATTCTATATGTCCGCTAATACATTCTCTGTGTATTCGTTTTGAATTATAGTATTAGCATAAAAAATATGCATTGTAGTAAATAAGAGGTAGCTCGTTGTAAAAAATAAATCCGATAGAAAAAAAAATGCTATTTTTGTAATAAGTGGCATCGGTTTATGCATATAAAAGAATTCTGACTACAAAATATAGGAGAAACGAATGCCAACAATAAGATCTTTGGATTGATACAATATAATGATTACCACTGTTGTGATATAGTTTATGTTTATTAAAGAGGAAGTGTTTCAGGGACGTGACCAATTAATTTCCGAGGAGAACGTTATAAATCTCACATTCAGTTTTATATAATGTACGTATCTCCGGGAACAGTCGAATATTTTACTCTATTTAAAGAAAAAAACAGAACTTAATTTTGCACATGAATTTGCATTTGACATGTAAGGGTTAATAGTTAATGAATAGAAAATAATTTTCTGTTAAAAGGAATTGAATTATGCTGCATGCACCGTTAACGGATTTGTCTTGCGAATTGTAGGCGCCACGAAAATATTTGCGTGAGGGTGATCGATGTTCGTGAGAAATGTTGAAACCAAAATAATGCACAGCCATGGTGAGGATAATATGCTGTTGGATGATTTGCTAACCTGGTATATAACTTGCAATGCATGTATGGTGTTCTTCACACAACTGTGAATGTTGGTTGCTGTGGGTTGCGGTTGCTGCTGATATATATCTTTTGATGCGTTCAATGTTGACCTTCTGTTGTATTTTCTAAAGTGTTATTGGATCTATCTGCACGAAAGATGAGCAATTTTTTATTATCTCCACATACAATTGCAGAAATTCCCCTCTGGACCAAAGTACCGTAGGTTTGCAACAACAGAGGCCACATCAAAATTCCCTATGCCTAGACTAATACCCATTATCTTATGCAACTTTGGAACGAGATTTTAGACACTCTTAGTAGTAATAAAAAAAAATCTTACACGTAATCCTAGGAGCAACACGACCACAATCACAACCATCTTGACAGTAGTTCCTATTTTCCCCCCTATATATTAAGTCCTCCTAACGCCCCCAGTAAAGACGTGGAGTAATTATACACATTCTACGGATGCTGTGCTTGCACCTTTCGTAACTGGATCATAAACTTGATTGATATATGATTCAGCTAGAATCAGAACTAAAATATACAACACTCAACCCTCATCTGTAAAAGTCTGAGCAATGCCCATGTATATATATATATATATATATATATATATATATATATATATATATATATATATACTAGCAGTTAAGCTCGGCTTTGCTCGGGCCCTATGTACTGTTTAATACTTTATGTGCATATGTATGTATGTATACATATATATATATATGAATATATATATATTTCTGTAGAAATATATTTTCTCATAATATATATCAATCTTTATTTAAGAAGCTCAATGTAATTGCAGAGCAATATGGAGAATAAATGACAAAAAGCTATATTCTAGAATGCATGATGTTGACCATCTTTTAATTTAGTCCTTTAATTCAGTTGACTTATATAATTCTTGACATATCTGTTTCGTAGCGCCAAATACATCACTTAATTATTATATCAATCAGTGAATCTATTATATCCTTAATTCATCAGAAAAAATAGCAAAAATCTGTCAAAAGGAAATGAAGTGTGATTCGACATGATTAAAATCCGAAAATTGAAAGAGAAGCTACATATACCTTTAATATGTTACAATTACGCCATTTTGGATTTTATCAAACAAAGTCATTAAACCTAACTATTCGAACTAAGAATCTACATTAATTTATGAATCTTCTACCAAAAAGTTATATTTAATAATTGGTAAATTTATTAATTCTAATTTGTGTATGCATATTTATGAAAATAATATCAATAAATTATAAACTATTATACTTGTTTGCATATACGAAACTAAACTAAGCTACAAAAAAGACCCCCCAAAAATCCGATTGATCTTTACGGTTATCATAAATAATCAATTGATTTGAATTGAAAACCATAATTCAGTTCTGTTGACTATCATAATCAAGCTTATTATTATTACAGTTATATTTCTTAGAATCATTCAATTCAAAATAGAATTGTATAAGTCGACTGAATTAAAGGATTAAAGGAATAAATTATATGATGGTCAACATTATGAATTCTGGAATTAAGCTTTTTGTCATTTATTCTCTCTCTCTCTCTCTCTCTCTCTCTCTCTCTCTCTATATATATATATATATATATATATATATATATATATATATATATATATATATATATGTTTAAATGTTTGACTGATGTTCAGGTAACCTACATCTAACATTTCAAGTGTTTAGACTTAAATCTGCCGGAGGAGTTTGGTAGACTTTACAAAGTATAACTCCTTGAACTTTGATCTATTATCAGTAACATTTTCGCCTCAAAACTGATTAAAAAGCTTGTTGCATTGATGAATACTTTTTCTGTAAAAAATTTAAATATTTAGACCTAATATTGGCTGAATAGTTTGCTAGAGACCGCAAACGTAAACTATTTCGAACTTTGTCTCAGTGGTAGTGACATTTTCAGCAGAAAAATGATTAAAAATCTTACCACATGTTTCAATACACTTAATGTAAAAATTAAAATGTTTAGACCAAAAATTGGCTGAGTAATTTGGTAGAGGCCGCACAGGTCTATTTTTTTTAATTAGACTCCAATTTTGACCTGTTAACATATATTGGTTTGAGCTCAAATCCAATTAAAAAGTTTGATGCATGCCCCATTAATCATACATCTAAAAATTCAAGCGTTTAGACCCAAAATTGGTGGAGGAGTTTGGTAAAGTTTCTAAATGTCCAATCATTGAACTTTGACCCCTTGCCAACCAAATTTCTGTCCGAAAACCGATTAAAAAGATTTTCCGAAATCTCAATACCTATTATGTCAAGTCTCGAGTTTGTAGACGAAAGAATTGACAGAGTAGTTTTGTAGGGAAATGAATATACACAGACAGACAATTTTACTTTTCTAGATATATGGTTAAGCAATTATCACTTTTTATTCATATTCACGTGTGTAAGGCCCCTAACAAATGCATTAGATCTATCTCGCTATTTCTTTAGGTTTTCAAAGAATTTGCGCATCCGTGTAATTCCATGCGTAGACTGTTATTACTTCACAAACATTTCCTTTATGCAAGGTAACGTCTCATTCGTTTTTATCAAACCCTACAGTAGCGTTTAATCAAACCTCGATCTCACCTATTTTAACCCAATTGAAATTTAATGTATTGTTATTTACAACAAACCTATTTATATACTAATGGTTTTTACTCGCCTAATAATTAACATTAATGCCCTTTTCTCTACCCTGCAACCCCTCTCCCACAGAAGAGACGTTGCGAGCCTATCCTTGTTTTATCGTTATTTTCATGGCAGGTGCTCGTCTGAACTCCAATCCCTGGTCCCCCCTCGCCAATCTTTCACGAAAAACACCCGTCTAGCTGAATCCACTGTGAAAAATTTCCCCCACTCTATATCTGTGCCTAAATCAAAACGTGGATTCCATGAACAAAGCTTCTTTCTTAGAACTGCACGCCTGTGGAACTCTGTTCCGTCTGCCTGCTTCCCTCCGGACTACAACTTGAATGTCTTCAAGTCTAATGTTAACAAATTCCTAATGAACCGCCCCCTTAAGTAAACACTTCATCAAATCTTCACACTAACGTAATGTACTTGCAATAACCCTTATCCCTGAGTGGCTTCCGGGCCTTGATAAGTGGTGATCACTGTGTAAAAAAAAAAAAAAAATTATGTTCCAGTTTTAAGATTAAAATCTGATTTATAAAACTCACTATGTCCTTGTGTCCGTCAGGCTTTCTCTGCTTTTCAAGGTGCATCTTCCTTTAAATGAGAGGTCGCAGAGTTGCATTAGGCGAGCCAAATGATTGCATTCTTTTGTATACTGTTATTTTCGTTTATTTAGCCGTAAAATAGCTGCTAAAGGGTCGAATTAACAAAAAAAATGGAACTTGACAGGCATAGGTCTACTAAACTGTCAGTTTACATATATGCAAATATATACAATTACACGGTGAAGTCCGTTCATTTTGAACCAGTTCTTATCCATCTGACGATAGCTCAAACTGTTACGAATAAGGTTAGATATATATGTATTGGTTTCGATTTTAGCTGATGACATCAAAGTTTTTTTTTTTTTTTTAACTTTTAAAACCATTACTATATATTGAGTATGCTATAATATATAATAATCGATAAACAATCCCTCTGTCTGTTCTACAAGTACTTTAACGCTGAATGCTCCGACGAACTGCAAGCACTTATACACCCTCAACGTAAACATCCCCGACAAATCCGACAAGCAGCTAAATCCCACCCCTACACATTAGAGATCCCTAGATATAAGAGAGTTTTCTACTCCAGTAATTTTTTCCCCCAGAAATGCTAGACTCTGGAACTCCCTTCCGGGTCCCTGCTTCCCGAACTGTACTAACATGCAAAAGTTCAAGTGTAATGTGAACAGGCATCTTGCTGCCAAATTCGCTACATGGCATCCGTGTAGCTTATGTTTCTGATAGTAGCCCCCTACACAAAAGTGGCAATGTGCTTTGTTTGGGGTGAAAATGTAACAAAAATGTAATAATAATAAATATGAAATTTGTATCAATTAAATTATCATATTTAAGCTTATTTTACGAATGGGCAAAGCCGGGTAGTCAGCAAGTATAACCTACGACAGAATTATATTGCAGATTAAAACTAACGTACACGTTTGAATCTTGTTGATTGTTTGTTGCAAAGCACTTCCTTTGAAAACCTTTGAACTATTAATGACGCACCACACCGGGATGCATTGGGAATTGACTTGGCCCAGGCATCACCACTATTTGAGGAAATGCCTTGAGTCTTTTCCGTCTGTCAGAACATCCGGTAAAATTTCCTGATGTTTCAAATATAATTTGTTTGTCTTTTGTTGTTTACACTCAGTGGTTAAAAAATTCATGAATTTATAAATGTAACTTTGAAAATATCATCGAATATTGAATTAGGTATTTTTGGAGAGAACATCTTTTTTTTTATTTTCTACTAAGATAAAATTATAAAGTTTCACCGAGTTTGGTTATTTTCAAGCAAATTAAAATAGCCAACCGGGAAATCTAATAAAATAGAGACCTATTCTGTATTTATGATTATTGAAAACCAGAAAAGGAAGGAAAATGCGGTAACTGTAAGCACGGTCACTAAGAAAATTCCACTTCTGATTGCTGACGAGATATCTAATCGAATAAAAAAGGAACACATAATTAAAAAATGGCGTCTAATATCTGGATTTTTTATAACCATTGAAATTTTCAAATAAAGAAAACATGAATCATTCTGAACAAATACATAAAAATACTTTTAAAAGATTGACTTCAAGGGCATTTATGTGAGGGCGTAGAGTGCAATAAATGTTGGACCAGTCTGCTTCTTCTTCTGAGTTATAATTTGTACAAAAATAACAAATTAAGTTACAGATGTAGTAATAATCGATATTGGATGTTTCGGACTTTTTGTTAAGATGAATATTGTCAAGTAGTGTTACTTCAGTAGTTTTCTCATCTTAGATTATATGCTCAGAACGTTACAGCCGATGTAACTTTCGAACATCTTCATAGAGAACGTTTTCTTTAATCCAAAGTGATAGGTTTCTGTCTTCCCGTCAGTGATGACCAGGCAGAAGTTAAAAAATATTTTTTTAATCGTGTTCTCGTACTAAGGGTTGCAGTTTCAATTTCCAGAAAGAATAACTGCCTTTTGTAATGAGTCTAGAGTTTGATGAGACACACTTGTGTAATGTCAGAATCTACATCATTTGGACCTATGTGAGTATAATGTCGCAAATGAGAACAGTAGTTCGAATAATCTAAATAATAAATACTAAAAGGATTCGTGAAAATTCCACGGAATGAGAAATATAATCAAAATATATAGTTTGATAAAGGTGATATTATTCTGGATGAAGAAAAAATTAGTTGGGGAGGGGGGTAGAAAAACCAATAACACTCAGCAATGTTTCTGAATTCTTGAGATGAGGATTAGTTATTCGTATTATTTGGACTCTTCGGACTACTGTTCTCATTTGGAGTATGATTTTCACAACGTTTCTCTCGATATAACCCCCGACCTTCTTCAGGTATATCTTGTCGAACTCGGGAATTTGGACAGAATTTCCAGCGGGACCCTTTATTTACTTCACGGGGATAGCGTGCTCTTATTCCGTCAGCCATAACTGGATAGAGGTCCTATGTAATTCGCAATTGTATTTTTAGGTCGCTCATATCGCAAGAACTCGTGGCGCAATGGTTAGAATACTTGTCAAAATCAATTGTAAAACGTGATATTCTCCTGAAAGTTGAAGGTTCAATCTTCAGTGCGGATGGAAATAAAATGGAACGCAAATTTAAATTTTGTTCCATTTTAATCTTCTTTTTTTAATTGCATATACGACTAGCGTCCAACTCACCGTTCACATTCGACATGCCAACTTTTAAAAGTTTTCTAGTATGCTCATAAGGTTGGCGGGTCTATTCTGAAAGTCGTTCTTTACATGGGGTGTGGTCTATTCCGGAAGATAATTAAAAAATAAATGAATAAAACGAAATTTAAATTTCCGTTCTATTTTTAAAACAACAGTAAAACAGAGCGTTATCCACAAATTTTATCGGCACATTCGTTCGTTTGTTTTTCAGTTTTTCATTAAACCTTACACACTAGTGTATCGAGAGACAGTATGAACAGTTTATGATGAGGAATCTAATGCGGATTTATAATCTATATAAAGAGAACTGAAGTGTCAGATTCAATTGGTATTATGATGAAGAACGCATGCAGAGAAAGAAACGAATAGGCACATCACGTAAAGTAGAGGTGGACTCTGCAGCTTCTTTCAAAGTTGAATTCCGGTCAACAATACTGAATTCAGTTTTTAGTTTGTCGACGTTTGCTGTTTCTGCATCTACTGCAAATGCTCAGTAGTTGTTATTGAACATCTTTTTCAATGCTTGAGCGATTATTTCATAAAATGAAACATTTTTCTCACATTTACACTGAATATGTCATACGATTTTGTTTAAGCAGAACTTATGTAATTGAAATGAATCTTCATTATCAAAAGTTTAACGAAAATGTACGTCATATCCGGTTCTGTTTACCTCATTGAAAGTTATTATATAAAAGTGGAGGTAGAAAAGGGAGGAAGTAATGAAAAGGTTAAATAAGATTGGGTGTAGAAGAACAGTTACTGGTGATGATGCTTCACTCACATCTTTGTACCGGTCAACAATTCAGAAATAAATTTTAAATTATTAACTACTGCTTCTGCTTTGAATACTTATGATAAACTAATGAATAGTGTTTTTCACTTTTTGGTTAATTTGTTTGTACAACTGAACATTTTTTGTAACTTGGGAAGAATGATGTTATATTCTTTTTTTTTTTAATATTTTGTTTATCTTATTAAAAAGTTTTGAACGCTAGAGTGAGAAATAGAGAGAGAGAGAGAGAGAGAGCGAAAGAGAGAGAGAGACGGCATGAATAGAACTGAGGGTAAATAAATCAAACCATCTAATAAAAAATAAGAACTAATGAATAATTAATTAATTCAAATTCGTTTTTTAAAGACTATGCAAATCAGTTAACCTTTATGAAATCCATTAATTAATATTTGCGGATTTATCCTCTTTGTAGATGCTGTTTCATTACGTTTCGGCTAACTCATCCTGTGCCCTTCTTTAGGTTATTTTCCGCGATGGAATAAGAATGATCTATCTTGTAACCTATCTCTAGTAATCACTGTCACAAGTGAGCATTGTCTGAAGATAGCAGTTTCAACTCAAGCTAGCGAGAAGATTAGTCGGCCAAATATGTGGTCAGCCATCAACTATGGAAGGCAGTAATTACAAGAGATAAATCACAAGACTCAGTATTCCTATCCCGTCGCGGTTAGTCACAGTTAGAAGGCCACAAAATGAGTTGACTGAACAACTATTAAAATGAGAATAACATTCAGCAAAAAAATGGATGCACAAATTATAAAGCCTTATCTTTAAGGATTCCAAATATATTAAACAAAAAAAACTTATGAAATCATTCGTGTACCCATGACTTAAGAAGCCAGTTTTAAAGCATTTTTTTTTTTGTAAATGGAAAATATAGACTTTGAATATCAATATTAGAACGAGAAAAATACTACACTTTATAGTCATGCTAGCATTTCAGCCCGGCGTTTCCTGGGTGTTTGGAGGTGTATGTTAAGCAAAAAAAAAAAAAAAAAAGCGGTCAATAATTTTTAATTTCACCCCTATTATGACACCTTAACATTCATTTTTTGGGGCTCAAATAAAGTTATTAAGGTAGATAAATGTCCAAGGAATATATATATATATAAAATTTCAAGTGTTTAGACACAAAATTGTCGGAGTAGTTTGGTAGAGTTCTCAAAGGTCAAATCTTTGAACTTTAACCCCTTAAGTGCCAAATTTCTGGCCGAAAACGGATTACAAAGATTTTTCTAACTCTCAATACACTGTATATCAAATTTCGAGTCTGTAGACTTAAAATTGATAGAGTTATTGCGTAAGGAAATGTACACAGAGACACACAAACACAGGCAGACAGACACGTTCACTTTTATAGATATATTAGCATCCGTGCCCGGCGTTGCCCGAGTATTTGGAGGTGTATGTTGAGCAAAAAAAAAATTTTTTTAAAAGGTCAATTTTTTAAACTTTGACCCCTATTATGATCCTTTAAAATTTATTGTTTTGGGCTCAAATCAAGTTATTAAGTTATTGTCGGAGGAGTTTGGTAGAGTTCTCAAAGAACAAATCGTTGAACTTTGACTTCTTAACAGCCAAATTTCTGGCCGAAAACGGATCACCTCGATTTTCCCAAATCTCAGTACGATGTATATCAAATTTCGAGTCTGTAGACAATTTTGGATCTAAACACTTGACATTTTAGATATAGGTTCCTTCAACATTGATCTAACTTAATTGGATTTGAGCCCAAAACAATAAATGTTAAGGGGTCATAATAGGGGTTAAAGTAAAAAAAATTGACCGCTGTTTTGTTTTTTGTGTTTTGCTCAACATGCACCTCCGAACACCCGGGCAACGCCGGGCTTAACTGCTAGAGTATATATATATATATATATATATATATATATATATATATATATATATATATATATATATATATATCGTAGAATCTAGGAATACG
The DNA here is from genome assembly GCF_053919585.1 of Euprymna scolopes. NCBI lineage: Eukaryota > Metazoa > Mollusca > Cephalopoda > Sepiida > Sepiolidae > Euprymna > Euprymna scolopes. Next base: position 129,056,103 of record NC_136495.1, read on the forward strand.
GTGGGCCTATGATACGATTTTTTTCAGTTTACGATGTGGAATACGATGTTTTCCCACCCCCTCATTTCGATTCGATATTTGCCCCGCCTTTCGGTGTTATTTAAAAAAAAAAAGGGGGGGCAATTTTTTAAAACTTTGATCCCTATTAGTACCCTTTAAAATGTATTAGTTTGAGCTCAAATCGAGTTAATAAGTTAGATTCATGTCCATGGAAACTATATCTAAAATTTTAAGTGTGTAGACACAAAATTGTCGGAGGAGTTTGGTAGAGTTCTCAAAGGTAAAATCGTTGAACTTTGACCCCTTAATCGCATAATTTCTGGCCGAAAACCAGTCACCTCGATTTTCGCAAATTTCAGTGCGCTATATATCAAATTTCGAGTCTGTAGACTAAAAATTGACAGAGTTATTGCGTATGGAAATGTACACACACAGACACTTTTACTTTTAATGATATATAGATAGATAGATAGATAGATAGATAGATAGATAGTTAGAAAGATGAATTCTATTTACATAAACATTGTCAAAAAATAATTGAAGGATGTGGTAACAAGCATCAATAAAAAGAAACGAAGAAAGTTTCAACAGTCTAGTCTCCACAATATAAAAAAAAATTAAAAACAAGAAAATGACAGAAGCTCTGACTAAATATATAGGTTTTGTAAACACTTCCTACCAATCTCATTCTTCCTATTCTGACCATGAATACCATTCGTTCTGCTTCCCTCATTTTCACCATAATTTTCTCCAGAGGCTGAACACACGATCCGTAAGCATCACTCCTTTCTCACTCTTTTATTTTTCCAATAACATGTGTTCTATACTACGAGTTTCCCCCGTCCCCACAAAGTACTTCCTTTTATAAACAGTCACATTCCATGAATTCTGAATTAGCACTTTATTTACTCTGCTTAGTGTTTAGCCGCGTCATGAATTTGTGATGTGAGCCGATAATCCTTATAAATGTAAACAACAACAAAAATTTGACTGACGAGCAAGTATCGCTTATGGTTTCTAATACTACTATTACTACTATTCACATGTAATACTACTGTTTATAATAATAATAATAATAATAATAATAATAATTTGGGGAGGCTTATTGCTACTCAAATTCCAGTGAAGATCAATAGCCGCTGCCAACGAGAAATCAATGACAAGCCGCTGTTGCGATAATGCAAATTTATTTGCAAATACTATCGAAAGAGATGGAGAGTACTGTAAATCTGTGAAGACTTGTTATCACTCAGCTTCCAAGGAACACCACAGGCTGTTTTCAAAGAGATATCTTTGATAACCTGTGTGAAAGCTCCTAGTAACCCAATAATAATAATAATAATAATAATAATAATAATAATAATAATAATAATAATAATAATAATAATAATAATAATAATAATAATAATAATAATAATAATAATAATAATAATAATAATAATAATAATAATAATAATAATAATAATAATAATAATAATAATAATAATAATAATAATAATAATAATAATAATAATAATAATAATAATAATAATAATAATAATAATAATAATAATAATAATAATAATAATAATAATAATAATAATAATAATAATAATAATAATAATAATAATAATAATAATAATAATAATAATAATAATAATAATAATAATAATAATAATAATAATAATAATAATAATAATAATAATAATAATAATAATAATAATAATAATAATAATAATAATAATAATAATAATAATAATAATAATAATAATAATAATAATAATAATAATAATAATAATAATAATAATAATAATAATAATAATAATAATAATAATAATAATAATAATAATAATAATAATAATAATAATAATAATAATAATAATAATAATAATAATAATAATAATAATAATAATAATAATAATAATAATAATAATAATAATAATAATAATAATAATAATAATAATAATAATAATAATAATAATAATAATAATAATAATAATAATAATAATAATAATAATAATAATAATAATAATAATAATAATAATAATAATAATAATAATAATAATAATAATAATAATAATAATAATAATAATAATAATAATAATAATAATAATAATAATAATAATAATAATAATAATAATAATAATAATAATAATAATAATAATAATAATAATAATAATAATAATAATAATAATAATAATAATAATAATAATAATAATAATAATAATAATAATAATAATAATAATAATAATAATAATAATAATAATAATAATAATAATAATAATAATAATAATAATAATAATAATAATAATAATAATAATAATAATAATAATAATAATAATAATAATAATAATAATAATAATAATAATAATAATAATAATAATAATAATAATAATAATAATAATAATAATAATAATAATAATAATAATAATAATAATAATAATAATAATAATAATAATAATAATAATAATAATAATAATAATAATAATAATAATAATAATAATAATAATAATAATAATAATAATAATAATAATAATAATAATAATAATAATAATAATAATAATAATAATAATAATAATAATAATAATAATAATAATAATAATAATAATAATAATAATAATAATAATAATAATAATAATAATAATAATAATAATAATAATAATAATAATAATAATAATAATAATAATAATAATAATAATAATAATAATAATAATAATAATAATAATAATAATAATAATAATAATAATAATAATAATAATAATAATAATAATAATAATAATAATAATAATAATAATAATAATCATCATCATCATCATCATCTTGAATGCGGAGAATGATGCATATGAAACACATGCGTGAGCCGGACAAACTGCTGCAGAGGCGAAACAGAAGAAGCGTTACAGGGAATGAAGAATACTGAAGCTGCATATCAACAAGTTCTACATCTCCATCACACATCCCCTCCCATTGTCCCATCGCCGTTCCCCCCTCCAAAAAATTGTAATAGCAAATAGCCGAGAAGGATCAAGGAAGATGGAAAGGCCGAGGAGAAAGCACTGACCAGACCTCCGCGGGACAAGCGCTAAGAGAACTTGATAGAACAAGATAGACCAATGGCCGCTACCAGCGAGAAATCAGTGGTGAGAAACTTTTGCGATAACGCAAATTCATTTGCAAATGCTATCGAAGGAGATGGAGAATGCTGGGCGTCTATTGAGACTTGTTGTCACTCAGCTTCCAGGGAACACCACATGTTTTTCAATCAGATCTTTGATGACTTGTGTGAAAGCTCCACGTGAGCCAATAATAATATCCACTAGTAGGGATGTCTGGCGTAGCGCGGTCATAAAATACGCTTAACTATGATATATATATAGAAATATATATATATATATGTATATATATATATATATATATATATATATATATATATTTACATGGAGGTCACCACTTATCAAGGCCCGAAGGCCACTCAGCGATAAGGGTTATTGCGTGTACAGTAATCAATGGGATAGTATTGCAGTAATCATTAGTATTGGGGGTTTGATAGAGTGTCTTACTTAAGGGGACGGTTTCTCAGGAGTTTGTTTATGTTGGACTTGAAGACGTCCAAGTTGTAGTCAAGTGGAAAACAGGCAAGCGGCAGAGAGTTCCACTGGCGTGCAGTTCTAAGAAAGAAGCTTTGCTCATGAAATCTACGTTTGGATTTAGGCACAGATAAAGAGTGTGGAAAATTATTGACAGTATATATATATATATATATATATATATATATATATATATATATATATATATATATATATAAACTGAGTTCCTTCAGTTATAATTCAAACCGAAACAAATACTTCTGATGAATTATTGGTAAAATAAATAAAAAATAGAAAATCATAAAAATTAAACGACGGGCATTCGGAAGATAAAGATGTAAGCGTGACACACAAAATAACACACCCGCTATCGTATTAATATTTAGAAAATAATAAGGTTCATCTATATATATATATATAAGTGAACGTGTATGTCTCTGTGTCTCTGTGTCTGTGTGTGTACATTTTCCTACGCAATAACTCTGTCAATTTTAAGTCTACAGACTCAAAATGTGATATACTTGGTACTGATATTTGGGAAAATCTTTGTAATCCGTTTTCGACCAAAAATTTCGCTGTTAAGGGGTCAAAGTTCAACAATTTGACCTTTGAGAACTCTACCAAACTCCTCCCACAATTTTTTATCTAAACACTTGAAATTTTTGATATAGGTTTCTTGGACATGGATCTGACTTAATAACTTGATTCGAGCCCAAAACAATAAATGTTAAGCGGTCAAAATTTAAAAATAATTAACTGCTTTTTTTTTGTTTTGCTCAACATACACCTCCAAACACCCGGGCTGAAATTCTAATATGTGCGAAACTAATTTCAGTATAACACTTGTAAAGAATACAATAATAATATGGTTAATATCCAAGTCTATCGTAACTCAACCCGGGAGTTTTAGCTCTGGCCCCAAAAATCAACAGAAACTAAACCATTCCTGTAATGACCTGGCCCCTGTTGATGTCGGTATAATGCTGTTCCTGTACAGTTCTAGGGTAATGTTGTGACCCTTTGGGTTATAATCATAGCGTAGTATCTGTGTTAACTGTGGCAAGCAGGGCTAAGGGGCAAACCATTATTATTATTATTATTATTATTATTATTATTATTTATTGAGGCGAGCGACTGCGGGTCGCTGGATCAATTATTATGATTAGAAAAATAAACAGTAAATTTGGGAAAAAAATCATTGGGATATAACATAATAATATCGCAAAAGGAATGTGAAAATAGAAAATAGATTTAAACATGATTTTTGGTTTGCATAAACAAATGACTAGATTAGGATTACATTAGCTGTTGGTCTGAGACACGTAATGAGACATGTAATGAGACACACGATAAGAAGCAGATTTGGGGAGATTCTAGTCAGTCGTTAGCTGGACATCAGAGAGAACAGACGACTCAAAAGGGGGAGTTGGTCTCCCCATGACGCTGGAAGTTACGTCATCTCAGCCAGCCAAGATGTAAAAACTTGTAAATGTTCGTAAATAATGCAGGTATTTGTTGTGTATTTACATCTGTTAAAAAGAACTGTTTGTCTACAACTGTATCGATACGTCCACGTCAATCGTTTCCTGTTAGAACTGTTGCATAAGTATTAAAATATACACATTAGACGAATCAACAAAATGATACGACGTATATACATACACGCATTTACACGTACATGAATATACAGAAAAAAGATAAACCTCACTATTCAACATGTACATCGTTAGAGAACATATTCATACACACAACGTAACACTAAGAGGTCAACCCTCCCAGACATTGCCTTTTCTCTTTGAGAAGAGTTTAGTTTACTGCTAATCGTCCGAGAGGACTTTATCAGGAATTGCTGTCGAGGATGCCCTTTCACTTTTTGCAGGTCAGTGCCCCTTCTCGAGGGCGCTAACTTCTCAATCTCAACTTCCTACCCTGATGTCATAGTTCTTGTAGTTGAGAGAACCAAATATGTCCAAGTATATAGCACAAACCAATCGCTTCCGGCATTTCTCCTATCTGGTATATCCCCTTACGTTTGAAAATGTGGACTTTATAGTCGAACTCTCCGGGAGCTTTTCCTGCGACAAGTTTCAGAGTTTAGTAGAATATGTGGTTTTATTGTGAGGTTAGTTGATTTAAAACCGGAGAATGTAAGTTCAATTCTTCGTGAGGGAACTTGAATAAAAATATTTATCAATGCATGCATAATATAGTCGATTTGATTTTGCTGCCTGTGAACGGGTGCATACTTCATTGAGATCTGAGCAAATGCGACTTCATATACAAGATTATAAAGAAAAAAGGCATGCTGATTTCTAGTAGTGCATTTATAATGTTAATCTCACCTGTCTGTTCAAATGTATGTATGTATGTTTTTATGTTTGCCTAAAACTTTCGACAGAGGCGACGGGTTTTCACGTGATCAAGATCGTTATGACGCTCGGCCCTTCGGAAGACAGATATCGAAAAATTGGCTAAAAACATTAATTCCCTTACCCTCAACTGGGCACTTTTCTACAAAGATGGGTAGCTTTTTCGCCGATATTTCCGAAAATCATCCGCTCTTTTCGATTGACTAGCCTTAATTTAAACCTTCATCACTTGTGGTTTGGTGATGGACACAACAGCAAATACGTCACTTTTTTTTTTTGGTTTTCACTTTATTTTCCACCTTCGCGGTACGGGTTCGAGCCTGCCTGTCTACCACCTTTGTTTTTTAGTTTTTACTCAACAAACACTTCCAAACACTCGGTAAACGCCGGGCACCTAGGCTAGTGTATCAATAAATTAAAAAAATGCTAAATTATTGATAGTTGTCGTATGCGTACGTTTCTGGCTAAAGCATAATGCAAAATATCTCGTGAGCATTAGTTTCAATATTAGATCCGTTTGAAAACAGAAGATTGCCAAACGCATTTTAACTAATAGTTTTCTGTTTCTCCAAAAGTAAAAAAAAAATATCTCGCAAACATCAAATACGATGCATAGCTGAGAGTATTGTAAGGAAATGGTTTGTTACGTTTTGAGCTGGAGATAAGACAGACAAGACTTTGCAGATAGGGAAAAAATATTAGAATCGTCCGATCACTAATATATATATATATATATATATATATATATATATATATATATATATATATATATATATATACATATCCCTTATTAAATGTTTTTACTCGTTTTCAAAGTGTTTTTAACATGTTTTATTAACTATTTGCTATTATATACATATATATATGTATATACATACATATATATATATATATATATATATATATATATAAGAATAAATCTGATACTAACCAGGCTCAACGTTGCTTAACTTCGGTGATCTGACGAGAACCGGTGTGTCAACGCGATTATGCCGTGCATATATATATATATATATATATATATATATATATATATATATATATATATATATTAGATTGTTTAATGTTTAAATTTGCGTTTGTCTAACAAACTATTTTTATCTACTGCACGATTGGTATACATACACACATACATACACACACACACACACACATATATATATATATATATATATATATATATATATATATATATATATATATATATACCATTCGTGGAGTAGATAAGAAATGTTTACTAGACAAACGCAAATTTAAACATTAAACAGTCTAATATATATATATATATATATATATATATATATCGGATATGGTCAGATCACCGAAGTTAAGCAACGTTGTGCCTTCTTAGTATCAGATGGGTGACCATTTGGGAATTCTAGGCGCTCTATGTGCTCTCCGTTTATCTCGGCATTTGTTTCCAGTCGTCCTGCACTTCACTTGCCGCTGGTATTTAACAATGTCGTCTCAGGAGAGGTGTGGTTGGAACCTGAACAGGTACTACCAGTCCGAGTCAGCGGAGCTGGGAGCAATGACAATTAAAGGGTTGCTCCACACTCCCCAAAGCCTGCAAGCTGGGACCTCACCATCGGATATAGTTTAAGGTCATATCCAGGAACGACTATGATGAAATGCATATATTATATTTTCTTGGGTTGACAAATAAGTTTTGCTATTTTTTTTCTTTTTAAATATATATATATATATATATATATATATATATATATATATATATATATATATATAAAACAAGCGGTTTTAGTCGGGAGCCTGGGGTTAAAATCCGCTTACATATGTTTTTTCAATTTGTCTTAAATATGATATTTTAATTTGTCCAGATTTCGTATATGTTATTATAGAATCGTAATTTCAAAAGTCAAAAAGAAAATATTAAGGTGCCATCAGCTAGAATCGGAACCGAAACTGTCACCTTCAAAGCTGGTGACGTTACAAATGTTCCAAACTGACACACATATAAAGCGATTAAAGTATTCGAAAAGGTCCTTCGAAATTACTTGGTGGAATTCCTCAACAACCACCGTCTGTTCAATCCAGGGCAGCATGGATTAAGAACCGGAAGATCCTGCTTAAGTCAGCTTCTAATCCATCATGATAGGATCATTAATACTATAGACAATGAATGTAATGTCGACGTGATATACCTAGACTTTGCAAAGGCGTTCGACAAAGTGGACTTTGCAGTAACCATCGAACATCTTGGAATTGGAGGTAAATTGATCCTATGGATTAAATCATTCCTAACAGATCGCTACCAGACAGTTGTAGTAAATGGCTCTGCATCTCCCCCGACCAAAGTGCTATCTGGCGTTCCCCAAGGTTCAGTACTTGGTCCGCTGCTGTTCCTCGTACTAATCGGCGACATAGACGAAAAAGTCAAATCGTCTTTCGTCTCAAGTTTTGCCGACGACACCAGGATTGGCAGGAAAATAAAAGATTCTTCTGATGTACAAGCTCTCCAAGATGATCTAGACGCTATCTACCAATGGGCGGATGACAACAATATGCAGTTTAACTCCGGGAAATTCGAGTGTATCAAATACGGTAGAAGGAAGGACCTGAGAGAAGCATCTAAGTACTCGACCCAAGACGGGAAGCTAATTAAAACCAAAGATACTGTGCGCGATCTGGGAGTAACGTTGGATTCTGATGGTACATTCACCTCCCAGATCGACAAAGTTTGTTCAACTGCACGGAGCCTTTCCAGTTGGATTCTACGCACTTTCAAAACGAGACAAAAAAAAACTAATGCTGACACTTTGGAAGTCGCTGGTGTTGCCGCACATTGATTACTGTTGTCAGCTGTGGACTCCGGACAGAAAAGGTCATATTCAAGCATTAGAGGCCATCCAGAAGTCGTTTCTAAGAAAGATAACTGGTTATAGTCAATTGAATTATTGGCAACTGCTGGATACGTTGAATATCAAATCGATTCAACGCAGGCAAGAAAGATATTCAATCATCTATACCTGGAGTATGATGAAGAACCAGGTGCCCAACGCTGGTATACAGCACCATATCTCAAAACGTGGCAGGTGTGTGGTACCACCCCTAACCAGTGCCAGGGACAACTGGATCCGACGGCTCAGGGAATCGAGTTTAAATTCCCGGGGTCCTACGCTCTTCAATTGCCTACCACGTAACATCAGAGAGATCACAAACTGCAAAACAGAATCGTTCAAGTCGGCGCTGGATACCTGGCTGAAGTCTGTACCAGACGAACCTCAGATCCCCGGTTATACCGCTATGAGACGCAGTGAATCCAATAGCTTACACCATATGCTTGTCTGTGTAAAGAGAGACAGCGAAACGGTGCAGCGGTCTATTGATTCGACGCCGCCTATACCGTCCCAACTGGAGGCCGCTTGCCGCAGTGACCTTGGAGGGCTCTGACCGCCGAAAGACATCACACAAAAAAATTAAAAGTTATACATTTTAAATAAACTAAGATGAATGTATTAGGTTGATGCAAAAATAATGTCATTTTCTTTATGCTTAACTGTATATAAAAAACGACATTATTTTTTAACCAACGTAATACGAAATGTATAACGATTTTTTTTTAATTTTGGGTCCATTTTTGACCCCTTAAAACAATTTTACCGACTAAAGACCCATAAAAGACGAGCCGTAAAAAATGGAATCATTTTAAGCCGCAAGTGACGCTCTTCGACATTTAGGTTCAGAGGTTGGTTGGTTGGTTGGTTGTTTTTGTTTTACGGCATATCAACCCTTTTCGGATTATTTAATGCCGAATCCAAAGATTTTGAAGAAACATTTTTTTAATAGAATATATTTGTTGTTTTCACGTCGGTTTCTATTTAACTCATAGTTGGGACCCTAAAAGGTACTATCACTCCGGGTCAAAGTGGACCTGGGAGCAATGGTAATTAAAAGGTGGCTCCACACTCACTCAAACCCGAAAGCTGGGGCCTCACCACTGGATATAGTTTAAGGTCATATCCAGGACCCCCATTGAGGGACTTTTACCCTCGGGGGGGGGGCAGTCGGCGTATTCTAATGCCCCACCGACAGGGCCAGGTTCAGAGGAGATAGAGTTTGAATATATAGAGACAGACAGACGTACGGACATACAGACACACTGACAGATGCATATACATATAGCCGTTTATATATTAGATGCAAAATTTTCAGCTTGGTTTAATTTTTCGAGTCAAAATCAAATGATTTCTACCGAAAAAAAAATTGAGAATCTTGTTGAAGGTTGAGAAAAAGATGTGAACACAAATCGAGAATACACCATTGGTTAAATAGTTTTTAGTTCTTATGTTACTTTTAAAAATGTAGATTTAGAAAATGGCAAGAACTTAGTTTCCGTCCTAGTTTCATACATTCTGGATGGCTTACCCCTTAAAACGAGGACATATCCAAAGAAGATACAATATAACTCAACATTTACTTGCGAGTAGCACTTACATGAATCTTTATTCATCACTTGGAAACGCCACAGGTAAAGGATGTTTACTTTTATGCAAATTGTTACTTTGTATGCGAATCACTTAATTATATTTTATAATACTTAATTAGACTACATATCCTCAAAGTATATTAGAAAGTAAGAATTTGAAATCATTTTCGTTTTTAATTAGTTCCCTGTTGAAAGACATGATTAAAACAGGTTTCTTAAATTAACCTTGTAATTAATGTTTTCCGGTTATTGGTTTTTTTTTTTTAATCTTCAAAATAAATAACTTTTGAGAGCCGGCGGGGTTTATTTTTTTACTATGCTTATTTTGTTCACTGTGAGACTAAACTGTAAAATAAATTTGCAAATTGAAATGTGAAAAATCGTGTATTTAATACAAGCAGAAATATCAATTATTTTTATGGAAGTTAGTACAGACAGGTCATAAAGGCAATTGATCAAATAAGCTAAAAATATTTATGTTATGTTGATAAATCTTGACCCTGAAAGCCACAATTCTTTCCTTCCTTTTGAGATGCATCGCTCTGGGAATTCGAGGAAAAAAAAGACATGCTATAATTAAAAAAATAACAAAAAAAAAAAAAAACTAGCCCACATCTATAACTAATAGGCACGCCAGTCGTGAGAGACGCCAAGTGAAAGAAATATAGAAATGGAAAGCGTTTGGGAAACGAAAACGAAAAAAAAAGGAACTCTACGCGTTTTGTAGGCGAACCCCTCTTCTACATATACCCTTCCACACATCATTCAAACACTACCATGTTTGAATATATGGTTAAGTGACAGATTTAGTTATTTAGAATAGCTTTACCGCTCACTCATTTTTGCGACCAAATTTCAAACAATTACTACAGTTTATAGATCACCTTCTCAGCTATATTGTGAAAAAGAAATTTCAATTTTCTTTCAGTAAAACAAACGTTATGATGAATTTACTAGTGTTCAAGATCGTAAAAAAACTTAAGCAGGTAAGAGAGGTTTTTTATGACTGGTTTCTATAGCAACCATGTCGTTTCGGCGACTACTGTTGCTACTAATTCACCAGGCTCCCGAAAAGAGAAATAACTAGTGAAACAGAGAGAATGAAAGCAAATGAGCGCTGTACATTGTTTATGTGTAAATTATGTTTATGGGGGCAAAAAATAAGACTGAATTTAAACAAAGAACAAGTGAATTTATTGGAGGCCTCCGAAAATCATGGATTACAATAGAAAAATGCGAGCGTGAAAGGTAATAAGGTTAAGCTTAAACATGAAAAAGACAAAAAAACAATTTCGTTCAGTAAAACAAAACTTATGATGAATTTACTAGTGTTCAAAGTCGTAAAAAACGTAAGGAAGTGATCGACGTTTTGATGATCGGTTTTCATTAAAACCACATCGCTTCACCGACTAGTGTTTCTACCAATTCACTGCTCTCCCAAAAAGAGAGGTAACAATGAAATGCAAAAAGAGAAGTAACAATGAACCATAGAGAATGAAAGATAATTGGGGGAGTTTATTGAAAGCAGACGAGTGGCGTACATTGTTATTAGATATGTGTATGTTATGTTTATGGGGGAAAATAAGACTGAAATTAAACAAAGAACAAGTGAATCTACTGGAATCCTTGAACAATCATGGATTACAATAGAAAAATGCGAGAATGAAGAGTAATATGGTTAAGCTTAAACATGGAAAAGTAAAAGAACGGTTGGTAAAACTGGAACAAAAAAGGACAAGATATTCTAATAAAAAATATAATATATTTATAACTTAAAATTTTGCAGCATTAAGAATGTTTTCCGTAATTCAATTCATAATATCATATAATCAGTTCTTAAAGCTGCAATATTTTAAGTTATAAATTTATTATTTTTTTTATTAAAATATCTTGTCCTCTTTTCCAGTTTAAACAACTAGTCTTTTAGTTTTCTATGTTTAAGCTTAACCATATTACTTTTCATGCTCACATTTTTATATTGTAATATATATGGCTTCTTCTCAAACGTCAATGGTGTATGTTCTTACTTTCCAGAGGTGTAAATCCAAATATACGGGATCAAATCTGACCTAATGTTCCTTTGCTCAACCAGCAAATAATTTCTCTCTGAAATGTCTATCCAATTGTTCATTGATGGGTAGAAGTTCAAAGCTCACAGTATTTACGATGGGTTCATCAGGGATCCATCGTGGGTCAAACTCGTTTCCTGATCTTCATCAACGAGCTTCGAAATCATATATTAGTTTATTCGTCTACATCGATGCGGACGGTGCTTCAATGGCAGCACTCCAAAGACCGATAAGGATCAGGATCTTGCAGATTCTGTCTCCTGCGAACCGCAGCATGTGGTAAAATCGGTTAAAGACTTACTCGTTACATTTAATACATCCAAAACCAAACTTCTTTTCATCACCGACACTCACGTGCCCGCTTTGCCCTGTTAAAATGAATGATCTTTGCCTCGAGGAAGCACTCGACTTGACAAACTTCTGGGACTAACCTTTTCCGCTGATCTGAATCGGAAAGCATACATTAAATTCGTTACCAAAATCACTGGAATGATTGTCTGGTCGTTTTACGGTTACAGATAGTATCTCACCCTCGATGCAATCCTCTACCTATACAAGAGTCAAATACGGCCTAAGATGGCGTGCGGTTACCACATGTACTAAAGGCACCTTTTACTGCCTTGAAAAGGTACTAAATTGTTTTCAATAGCTATTTTCGCCTCCATACTCCTTCATCTCAGAAAACAGACGTTGCGATTCTATCTCTGCTCTATCGATACTTTTATGGTAATTGCTCGACTGAGTTCCAATCTAAGATTTCTCACTGTAAAACATTCACAAGAAATATTCGCTTAGCTGAAATAATTGCCAATAACTAACGGTCCATCTCTATCTGTACCCACAACTAAACGTAAATTCCATAAGCAGAATTTATTTTCGAGAACTTTACGTCTGTGGAACGCAATACGGTTCCTTTACTTCCCGCCTAACTATAATATGGTAGTCATCAAATCTAATGTGAATATATTCCTATTGAGTGGTCTATTTAGATAATCTAGCCCAATTCCAGTTCCACCCTGTATGACCTTGTCCTACCATCTATGTAACACTTAAGCCTTATCCTTAAATGGCCTCCAGGTCTTGATAAGTGGTTACCCTCTAAGTAAAACACTTTACACCTAAAAAATAGGTTAGTGATAATTAGTAAAAAATTGTATTTCTTTTGTGCTTAAAAAATGGGGGCATAGACTGATGTATAGAATTATAATGATATATTTTTATCGCATAATGTAGGCCGAAGAACTATCCGTCTGTTTCTCCCTAATTTTGACTAATCTGTCACTTTGATATATTCATCTGATCACTCATTTTTTTAAATAAACCTGTTTTAAAAATAAACGCCGGTATCTCAATGGTTTACATTCGCATAAACTAAATTAATTGTCTACGACGCAAGTGTATAACACTTCATACACGTGTCGGTAAGTGAAAATAAAACACACATGTCGGCACGTGATGCATTCGACTGATATTTTTTGTTTGCTTGTTCACGAGTTTGTCCCTCCAAAGTAGACACGGCATTTAAATAGTATACATTTTGTTCATTTTTTTTTATTTTCTTATCATTTTGTACTGGCCGACGGTGGGAATCCTACTAGATGCTACACATTGAATTTAGCCGAGAGATCTTTTTAAGATTCTAACCGTTCCTTTAGATACAATTGTTTGTATCTCCACTGAACTTGCTTCACCGGGTAATTTTAAAATTCATTTTTATGTGTTCGGTTGCTCTCATGATTACTGGACTGATGGAGATATTTTTACGTCTCTAGTTTCTTTCCATGTCAAACATAAGACCTCCGTATTTTGTAACCTTACCCCTCCCAGCTCTGTTTAACTTTGTATGATGCAGGACATTAAAGCCTACTATTTTTGTTTGTTCCTTCTTGTCTCATATAACTCTGTCAGGTCAAATAGCTCGGTTTTCTATGTATGTAACTATTGAAACTGCGTAGTTATAGTGGATGGCATATGACTGATTTCCAACTGTATTTTTTGGAACCTTTCCAGGACTTGTTGGTGTATTCGATGTTTAACTTCTTACGGATTGTGTCGCTTTTTTCTGAATTGTTTGCAATCTGTCAGATCACACCGTTGCGACCGACCACTTTCAGCGTGTGCGTTACGTATTTTGTTCTATTTATTGTATCGTTTTTATTATGTTTTCCTGTTTAAGTCAAGGTGAAATTTATGGTATATGTATTAGAGAAGAAAGAAAGTAAATATACACTCAAGGCATAAAGCATCCGGCGAATTATTTAAAAATACTTTTTTTGTTCTTCATTTACTAGTGCGACTGATATTATCGTAGAAGTTTCATGTGGACCTTTGCGAGAAATGACTCCGCCCTCTGAATACAAGGAAAATGTAGTTCTTGCGCACATAAAGATCTTGGTATAATCACTAGTTGTCGGGGAGAGGAAAGACAAGTTTTAAAAGTTGTAATTAAATGTCGGATGTTGATACTGCGCTTAATGTTCAACTCTCCTTAGTTAGGCATATTTATGCGATTTACGTCTACTGCTGAGTTATGTCGAGTCAACACCGTTTAAATGCGGATCGATAAATGCAGAAGTATCATAAGATGTATTTTATGAAAAGTGAGAGAGAGAGAGAGTGCAGTACAATATTCCGTGATTCTGACGAGCATTTGTTTCATATATTTGAATGAAAGTTTGAATCGCATCTTAAAAATCAAAGGTGACATTAGAAGGGAAGTCTCTGAAACCTCATAGCTTCTGGACAGACATTTTTTTGCTTTTTTATCTGGCAAAACTCTAAGCAGGGGATAGAGATCTATAGTGCCGTCTTCAACCGAGGAGGAAAAGAATGTAGACAAGACATACTATCCGTCTATCTATCTGTCTGTGTTGTTCTTCCTCACTAGAATGAAAGGTACATGTCTCTAATATGTATGCTGTTACTGCTCTATCCTTTGATTTTCGTAGTTTTCTGAGCAAAAACATGTCTTCGGTTCTCAGCGAACACACGCATGTGTAATGCTATATGAACGTATCAGTAAGAATAAATATAACAGATTCACAGCAGACGAGCATACATTATCAGAAAGTAGAACAATTTTTAAGTGACGAATCATCGGAATATTAACCTATATTTGCCAAGATACAAATATATAAATTAAATTGGTGTATTGCTATTAAGATTTTCTCTGCACAGAACGGGTAAAAATGTTGGCTTCGCGAAAGCACTTTGTTAACGAGTTAAGATGGCGGCTACAGTGACCGAGATAATATATGCATCTATGAAATATTGTTTTCATCACTGGGTTTAACTTGTACCGTTATTGTGCTGCATTCCAGCATTCTGTTTATTTCGGAAAACGCTGAATTGTAAAGTCGCCCGCAGTGCAAAGTGTTTTCTTATTGCGGTTTGCAGTTTTCACCGGTAATTTAAAGCCAACCATTTTAATAGAGGCAATCGATTTAAAATAGCGTTTCATTGTTGGACAATTTGTTATAAAAAAAATTATAAATTGAAAACAAAACGGGTTCACGATTTCCAATTTGCAATCATTATTTATGGAAATATTGAAGTCACTTAGGGCAGGAGTAAGAAGCGGAACGATAAGTGCCTGTGTTAGAAGCAATAGAAGCAATAACGTACGAGTCTGCAATAAAACAAACGAACGAAAGAGCAGTACCTGAGGGGATATAAAGGAAATAAATGTAAAAAGAAGGTGACCAGTTTAATTAAGAAGGTAAATGCGGCAGGGTGAAAGAAAGAGCAAAGAAAAATTACCGTTACACTTCTTTATCAATGTGAGAAAGAAAACAAACAAATTAACGTTACACTTGATAAACGTTACGAGGTGCCTTTAATAAATTTTCAAGACTTTTTGTAGAAGCATTTCAAATAGTCGTTAACTCTTGAAAATTCGCTATGCTATTGCTATACATCTTATGTAATAATTAGGTCATTATGACAAAAGAATATTCTTATTTTTTTCTTGACTCTCGAGTATATATCCAACACAGACACAATTAATCAATCGAGAACCACATCGCTCTATCTAAAAACATAAGATATTAACTGATATATACTCGAGAGTCAAAATAATGAACAGAATATTCTCTTGTCATAGCACTAGTGATAACTTATTTTTTATCATTACAGGTTCAAATGCACAGCTCCAGCAGGAATTGGAATACATGCAACTAAAGCCTGATTCTAACAGCTGGTTAATTTAAAAAATACAATCAGGACGTGAGAAAACTTTAGAAGAACGATCTCCAATAAAATTCTGTTTTAAACTTGGAACAATGTCAGAAACATGCTTCCGAATGCTCTGAGTCTATCTCGTATGAATCGAGCACTAGTTTGTTTGTGACATAAGAGATTCAAGGAAGGAAGTGAGTCTGTGATGGATGATGAGAAGTGTACGAGGAGTAAGGAAGTCAAAATACCAGAATTAATTGGCCAAATCAAGAATTTCATGGATAAGGACCGTCGTGGATCTATAGTAACCAAAAGTGCAACATTTTATTTCAGTGTGAAACTGTATATACAATTATTTACACAATTATTCGCGAGGAACTGAGGATGTGGAAGATTTGCGCGAATGCACCAGTCCGCAATATCCTTGTCGTAGACTATTTGACCAAGATGGCCATCAAGACAGTTTCTAACCCTCCCTTTTGCCCAGACCTTGCTCTCCGTGGCTTTTGATTATTTCCTAAGCCCAAGGAAGACCTTAGAGGCTGTTGTTACGGGACAATGAAGGCAATGAAAGAGCCTGAGATGGGGGTCATTAACGCGTTCATACAAAGAACTTCCATCAGTCATTACAGAAGTTGTTGAAACAGCACAAGTTCATTGCAGCCAAAAAAGGTTAGTAAAGATTCATGTGTGTACTATCAATAAAAATGCCCGTACAAAAGAGCCTAGAAACTTTATTAAGGAACCTTGTATTTCGTTAGCTTCAATCAAATATCGCCTGAAACTTACTTCAATCGAATTGCCATTATTATCAACACAACACAATCTTACATAAAGGTACCGCGTATATATATATATATATATATATATATATATATATATATATATATATATATGTGTGTGTGTGTGTGTGTATATATATATATATATATATCTATAATGAATACTTATTAGAGGCGTTTAAAGCCAAATCAACGCATTATTACAAAATAAACAGATATTTATTTTGTTTTAAATTTATATTGAAATTTATAAATATATTTCGAAGATACACTTCATCATCAGTATGTCTTTTTTCTCTTTTTTCTATGTTGTTGTTGTTGTTGTTGTTTGAGCATCAGTAGAAGTCCGTTTGTTGTTTTTACGGTAGTCTTTTCAAATGTTGGAACGGTGCATTGGTCACGTTGAATTCACGTTAGGGTTTATGTTCCTTGATATTTTATTCAAAATCAACCAGCGCTTCTATCAAGGAACACAAACCCTAACGTGAATTCCACGTGACCAATGTACCGTTCCGACATTTGAAAAAAAATCCGTAAAAACAGTAAACGGACTTCTACTGATTCTATGCTCCAACAACAACGTGTATCTTCGAAATATATTTATAAATTTCAATATGAATTCCAAACAAAATAAATATCTGTTTATTTTGTAATAACGCGTTGTTTTGGCTTCAAACCTATCTAATACGTGTTTAGTTTATTCAAACTCAACCAGCGCTTCTATCAAGACACACAAACCCTAACGTGAATACCGCGTATATGTTAATGAGCACAAATAAAGAGAAAAAAGAGTATAAGAACATATGAATTAACGTTACGCGCGATTTACATTCTGTTTATAAACATAAACGAGGAGCAAAAATGAATGAAAGGAATAGAAGAATAAACGTTCCATTTAGTTGGCATGTGTTTATTAAAATAAAGAAAAAGAGAAAAAATGAAATGAATAATTGGAGGAGTTAACGTCGCTCGCGATTTACATTATATGTTTATGGACACAAAAGATAAAAGAAATAAAGAAAGAAAGAATTAAAAAAAAAGCGGAACAGACTAATGAGGAAAAGTTCGTAGCAATTGGCATTATTGGTGTGTGAACATAAAGAATTAAATAAAACAATAAAAGAAGAAACACGCGATTAACATTATTTTTTTTTATAAGCATATAGAAATAAGACCAGCATGAGCTATCCAACCGGAGAAAGGAGGGAAACCGTTGTTTCCATAGGTTTCTACTTTACTCCTATAAATTTGTGCGTGTGTATTTTGTGTGTATGGATATTCATATTAATTTTTTTGTGTATTGATATTCATATTAATTTTTTTATTATTATTTAAAAAGAAAATACAATGTTGTTATGTATGGGTTTTAGACTTGCATTCATCTGCAAATGATCTTGCTAATTTTCATATTCTTTTAAACATCTATTTTAATTAATTCGCTATTAGCTTTCGTTTTTTTATGAAATGATCATCTTTAGTAAACTATTACGTGTAATTATATTAATGCAGGTATTTTACATGATTTATACTTGCATAATATTTGCGTAAAAAGTTTATAGTAAACACAAATATCTTTCACTATATATTTATATATGTGTATATTTGTATAAAAAATGTTGCCTACCGAATTCTACTGTCAGTTATTAGTCTATAGACGTGAAACTTAATATATAGGGTATTCGAACTCATACGAAACTTTATATTTTGGGTTTAGCCAGGGAAAATCGGTGCAAAAGTGTAAACATTAAATAAATGAAACTTTGTTTTTTACACGGTGGTCACCACTTTTCAAGGCCCGGAAGCCACTCAGGGATAATTGTTATTGCAAGTACAGTACATTAGTCTGAAGATTTAATGAAGTGTCTAGTTAAGGGGGCGGTTCATCAGGAATTTGTTTACGTTGGACTTGAAAACATCCAGGTTGTAGTCAGGTTGGAAGCAGGCAGACGGAACAGAGTTCCACAGGCGTGCAGTTCTAAGAAAGATGCTTTGTTCATGGAACGTACGTTTTGATTTAGGCACAGACAAAAGGTCGAACAAAGGTATTACGAATATGCATGCGTAACGTAATAGCAATTGGTTCATGTTTTGACTGTTTGTATTGCAGCAAACATGTCTTCATAGCTCAGGCATTAACATCAAAGGAAAAAGTAAATTGTAGTCGAAAAGTTTTGGTTTCGATTCTCGGTAGTGGCGTACGAGTCATTTTTTTTTTTTTTTTTGTTAACAAATATGAAATCTATATTTATCAAAATATCATATTTTACCATCAGGAAATGGCGGGTGGCCTCCTAGTGACTTTATAAAGACATTAAAAGAAAGGAAAGTGTTATAATAGAACAACCTATCACTTCACTAACAATGGATATGAGTGTGAGAGACGCCGTCGGAAAGAGAAGAAAAAAGGAAAGGCCTTGATACACAGTCAGCAGAAAAAAGTGGGCTTTCTTTTTACTCACGTTCACCTAAAAACAAAAAAAAATATAGCCACCTGGACGTAAGGGTTACTATTTGGGACCATGCCTAGGAAATATTAACAAGACGTTTGTTTACGTTACATTTAAACTTTTGCATATCAGTACAGTTAGGAAAACAGGTGACAGGAAAGGAATTCCAAAAGTTTAGCTGTTTAAGGGGTAAAAAAAGTATGAGAGTAGAAAGCTTTCTAACGTTTAGGGATCTCAACAGTGAAGGGCTGAGATTTTATTGCTCATCGGGTTTGTCGTAGATATGTACGTTGTGGGAGCGCAAGTGCAACGAGTTAATCATAGAAATACTTGTTGAACAAGTACAGGGATTGCGGTGATCGAACAAGGGGTGGAACTTAGTTGACAAAGGGGGGTCTATTAGATTGAAGACTCTTTTTTGGCCCCTATCTAAGAGGGAGAGAATAGCGGTAGATGCACCAGCTCATATATGACAGATGTGACATACACCATGCATGGGCGAATGGTAGCCTTGTAGAGGTACAGGATACTTTCAATTGTGAGTAGTCTTCTAGCACAATAGAGGGAACCTACCTTCTTTGCAGCAATGTTCTCAATGTATTTTTTCCAGCTCATATTGCTGGTGAAATTCAGGCCGAGGAGTTTGAAGGAGGAATTCTCATGTAAGGTGTTATTTTTCATGGATATCAGCGATTGGAGGGCCGTTTTGTAATTGTTAAAGGGGAGCAGCTTAGTTTTACGAGAATTAAATGTTATAATCCATTTGCGGCCCATTCCACTACAGTCTAGGGGGTATTTTCTAACGCTTTTGCCATTGTTTTAGATTTGTGTACATCCGTTCTTTTGTGCAAGGGTGCCTGCGCGTGAAATTTTTGTGGCAAGAGTTTTGCAATCTCCAACCACACCTCTCCTGAGTCAACATTGTTGAATACCAGTGGAAAACGAAGGTTCAGGACGACTGGAAACAATGGCTAGATAAGCGGAAAGCACATACAGCGCCTAGAATTGCCAAATGGTCACCCATCTGGCATTAGCCAGGCTCAACGTTGCTTAAGAGCGCTGTACTATCAGCTAATATACCCATCTCGGTCGCAATGTTATCAGGGAGGTTGTTAATGGGTATCATGAATAATAGTGGTTCAAGGATCGGCCACTGAGGCACTCCCGCATTAATGGTGTACTGCTTGGATGTATATCAATGATAACCTATATGGTCTTATTTTCTAAGAAGGATATAATTATATTTAGTAATCGTCCAGTTATACCGTACGATTTAATTTTCGTTAGCAGCCCTTCGTGCCAGACATTTTCAAAAGCCTTGGATATACCGAAGGCTACAGTTCTGAATACGCCTGCCTTATCCAGTTCATCGTATATACGTTCAGAGGTGGGTGTTAAAATATATGCAGTAGAACAACATTGCCTTATTTCACACTGTTTGTCAGAGAGAAGCTTAGCTTTTGCATGGTGGCAGCCTAATGCTTGATTAATTAAGGTCTCAAAAAATTTAGCGAGAGGGGGGATTATAGGGCGATAATTTAGAAGATCAGTCCTTACACCAGAATACTTGTACATTGGTATCACAGAGGGCATCTACCAGCTATTAGTGAAGCAATATTCAGCAACGCTAGAGCTTGGAAAATACGGGGCTAGCTCAGATAAGCATTTCTTAATTAGTATAGCAGGGATGAGATTAGGCTCACACGCTTGAGATGTCTAAGTTTTTTTTTAATCACATCACGGGCATAAGAAGGGAGATTTTTACATCATCTAGCGTGGTTTCACTCCGCAGAGAGAAATTTGGGGGGAAGCTGTTTGTTGGCTTTAAGGTGGAGGCGAATCTCCGGGCAAGCAATCCGCCTTCTCGGTTGTCGTACATGTGATTTTCTAGTTTTTTAGTAGACAAGCGGTTCCTTTAAGGAAATAACAATTACAATATAAGCAGCATCTATAGAGGTAACACCAATAATAAGTTCGGAAAAATAATAATTCATTTTGATGGATGTGTAATGAAATCTAATGAAAGAAAATTTGATATATTGGTATTTGGATTATTTCAGTTCTTAAAACGTTTGGCGCACTTAGTTTTCTATTATTACTGATGGTCATAAAATGTCTGAAGAAAAATTAATCGACTATTTGAATAAAAGCAATAGACTAACGGATAAAGGAACAGTGATTAAAATAAAACATAAATCGTTTGGCGAATAATGTTGAGGATAAACACGAATATAAAAGAAAGATAAACGCAAACAAAACGCGCTCAACAAGCAAAGGGATAAACTTTCAAAGACAAAGACAATGAAATAGCAAGCTTTGGGAGACTGCACACACAGAGACACGTGGGTGCAAAGAGAGAGAATGAAGGCGATGAAAAGGGCGAGAAAGAAAGGAAATTAAGAATGAGAGCGAAAGAAAGCGAGAGCAAGAAAATAAAAGAGAAATAAAGATAAAGAGGTTTAAATAAACGTTCTGCATTTATTGTAGAAAGAAATAAGTTGAAAATTAACTTCTGACGTTTTTTTTAACCTGGTATTTTAACGCTTAACGTTTAAGCAGAAAAGTTGTAATAAAATCTATATCAATGTAACTATGAGACAATATTAGGTATTTTTTTCATGGATATGTAACTTTGATAATAAAAATATTTAATAAATAGGGCTTTGAAACAGCATATTCTTTTACTTGTTTTTATTCCCATGTATATATCTATTGATATCTTATATGCTTTTATGTAGAGTGATTTGATCCTCGATTGATTAATTATGTCTAACTATGTCGGATATATACTCGAGAGTCAAAACAATGAAAAGAATATGCTGTTGTCATAGCGCTAATAATTACTATTTACGCTTTTTCGAATATATTTTGAAATTAAAAATGCAATATCGTAAAGTAAAAAAACTTAAAAATTATATATTTTTTGCATCCTTTGCAAACATGGTTGGCAGTACTAAGCCAGTTTAACCCTCTCTACATTCGTCTCGTAAGCAACACCATGGAATTTCTTACTAATTTCACACATTTGTCTCTTAGTTTTTTAAAAATATTTATAAAATTCAAAGTTTACAAAATCGTAAGTATTTATGCAATGGGACACTATAGGCTGCCCTTACCCCTACAACCGACGACGCGGCAAAGATTAGATAGGATGTGAATGACAATATGAAAGCAACGGCGTTATTGTGCTACACAGGTTAGTGTCGCCATGATGGTTATTTGAGTGATAGGATAGCGAGGAAAAATATAAGTTGTATAAGGAATGGGTGTGAACAGTTCTTCGTGAATTGACTGATCTAGACCATGAAAACTAGGGTTTTCGTTCGAAATTACATAAATTTGAGATAGATTGGCTGAACGGCGAAATAGGATGGCGTGTCTTGGGGGTAAGTGATAGAGCTTGCTTGAGACTGTTCGAAAAGGGAGAAGGAGAGAACGATGGAGTTTATCTTAGCTGAGATTCCAAGTATGAGAGATAAGAAGTTAGCCTAGATATAGGCTAATGTAGACATTAGCGACGGAACACACATACATACACTCCTCTTTATGTTTTTTATGTTTATAACTGCGCTTGCGTCATTTTTGGGATATCATCTAAAACGACTTTAATCATGAAAATTACATTTATAATACAAGTCTTGACTATTGTCACCATACGCTTTAATATGATATTTTAATTTATGCAGATTACGTATTTCTCACCAATTATCTATCGATTCGTGCAGTGTACCTTAAATATGACAATGGTCTTGGAAATGACCTTAAACTATATCCAGTGGTGAGGCCCCAGCTTGCGGGCTTTGGGGAGTGTGGAGCCACCCTTTAATTACCATTCCTCACAGGTCCACTCTGACTCGGAGTGGTAGTACTTGTTAGGGTCCCAACTATGGGTTAAATAGAAACCGACTTGAAAATAACAAATATATTTTATTAAAAAAATTTTCTTCAAAATCTTGGGATTCGGCATTAAATAACCCAAAAAGGGTTGATATGCCGTAACACAAAAACAACCAAACCAACCAAAATATATAATAATGATATCAAAAGTTAAAAAGAAATATGATTTAGGTGCCTTCAGCTTGAATCTAAACCAAAACCTACAACGCTTCAGCCTCATTTATTAAGCTCTGAGCAACATGCAAATGAATATAGTTAAAAAAAAAAAAGAAAAGAACGTTTCTCAACCTATGAATTTACATTTGTGCATGAAAATAGGTTTTGTAAAATACTCCCGTCAAGGTCAACTGTAATGTTTTCAATTTGCGTCCTTTAGTAGCAGTAGAGAGCACGTTCTATTTCCAAATGGTCACCCATTTTTGTACTGACCAGACTCTAAAGGTTGCTTAACTTCGGTAATCTAACGAGTGAATAAACATGATTATACCAAATATATAAAAATTAGATTCCAATGAATAGCTGCTTCCGAAAAAATCAATAAAGAATGATAAAAGAAAAGCCGTTACAAAAGAAGTTTATAAAGAAGTCGTTATATCTTTAAACGTTTATGTCAAAATCATTGCATGTGTTCCTGACGTGAAACATTATCGTAGGATAGATTATGTAGATGTCTTGTATTGTCAGCCATCAATCACAGAGGATGCGAATTATAATACCATATCAAGTGGAACACCTACGTAAGTAGAAGAAATAGATTTATATTACAGGAAATAACATCGTCTAATTAGTTAGCAGTAATCTTAACATAAGTTATTTCACATTACATGTGTTTATAATTGTTTTATCTGATTTCAAAGATTGACTCAGAATAACGTCATAAACGGTATGTGGGTCATCCGTAATATAATTATATTCACTGTGTCTATATGTGCATTAACGTAATTGCTGCTAATAATAAAATAATCAACGAAAACATTACCGTTCTTAGAAGAAACTTATCAATTATAACCATTAGTATGAGAAAGACACAGCCAGGCTCTGTACTATTTTTTATCGTAATATGTACATTGCTAATTGAATATGCATCCTTGTTTATTTAAACTAAAAATTTACTACTGATATCTTATATATATATATATATATATATATATATATATATATATATATATATATATACATATACTAGCAAAAATACCCGTCGTTAATTGAGTTCAAAAACAGCCTACGGAAAATGGACTCTGATCTATGAAAGTATGATAGGTTATGAAAAGGGAGGGTTGAATTTGGGGGTATTAAAACCAAAGCAAAATATGATAAAAATAAAATAGATAAACCCCATAATTTATTATACCATACTTGTTCACACTGTAACACTTATCACAATATTATGTGGATCTATATTAAAAAAAACTTCTAAACTTTGTGACATATTTCCATTCTATGGAGGTCAGACGCGAACCAACACCCCATGATTTTATCATATCATATTTCTTCAAACTGAAGCATAATTATCAAAGTATACTTACGCAGATAGATATGAAAAGTTTTTAATAAGGTTTGCGCCTATTTCCATTCTATGGATGCCAGGCGCGAACGAAGACACCACAATTTTATTATACCATCCTTATTTAAGTTGAAACATACTTATCAAACGATTATTATGTACATCTATATAAAAAAGCCTTGTAAACCTTTTTCATTTTTAAATTTTCTATTTCCATACTTTGGGGTCTAGGCGCGAACGCAGACACCACAATTTTAATGAACCACCGTTCTGCCAGATCAAACATACCCATTCCTGTGTCTCGATACAGCTTCTATCATTATATGTGATCAGTTTTCTATAATAGTCAACCATATAGGAGGCTATTCGTGACCAGACACACACACACACACACACACACACACAGATGCTCAACTTTATATAAATATATATATATATATATATATATATATATATATATATATATATATATATATATATATTAGCAGAATTACCCGTCGTTGACTGGGTTCAAAAACAGCCTCCAGAAAACGTTTTTTTCATTTTTTATTTCCATACTTTTGGGGGCCAGGCACGAATGCAGACCCAACAATTTTAATGAACCACCGTTCTGCCAGATCAAACATACCCATTCCTGATCCTCGATACGTCTTCTATCATTATATGTAATCGGTTTTTTATAATAGTCAACCATATAGGAGGCTATTCGTGACCAGACACATACACACACACGTTCAGCTTTATATTATATATATATATATATATATATATATATATATATATATATATATATAAGATCTGTTGTTGTTTTTTTAGTGATATTATGAGTTTGAAAAGTTTGTTTTTGTATTTAATTTCGCTACCTACGCGATGTGGGAGTTGCCTGCTCTTTGTTTTGACAAATTAATGCGTTGCCTTTTTTTATTGACAGGACATATATATATATATTTATTTATTTCATTTTAAATATTTAAATATTTCAGAAAATAATTATATATATATATATATATATATATATATATATATATATATATATATATATAGATATATATGTTAAAGAAAAGCCGCCTGTTCTTGTGAGTGAATATGAGATAGGATAGCCGAGGATTCGAACTTGCGAAGCTAGTTTTTTAATTGAGAATTCCGATCATCAGAAAATAAATAATACAGAATGTTATTGAAAATGGAATGTAGAATTACCATTATTTAGTTCAAATTAAATTGTCAGATATCTGTTTATTGAAAAATAATGTAATGATGGAATTTTGTTTCTGTTAAAGGAATAGAATCAAAATAAGGAATTTTAAAACGGACAGTGGAAAAGGTTTATAAAGTGGGTTAATAAAAAATGAGGTTAGTAGACACGTGTAGAACAATGCATGTCAAGCCAGGTGTCTGATATGCGCATGTTGGTCATGCAATGCCGTCATGAGTTTTCAATATAGTTGGAGCTTGGCAAAGAGTCAGTCAGTCAGTCAGGGGAGCAGGGGAGTCAGAGACAGAGCTGACATGGAACCTTGGAAGCGAAGGGGAGAAGAAAGAATCATGTAAAGACTTGAATTCCTTGATGCAAAGCCATTGACCGGTCGAAATGGAATAAACGAACAACTTCATCTTTTCGTATCTGCGTCTTCGTGTTATGTTATTCAACAGAAAATGTATTGTCAATTTATATTATAAGAACTTTGTGAAAATCATCATCTTAAAAATAGGTAAAAAATATATGTATCAATGTTATAGAACCACTCCCATTCACAGAACTGTCAAAAGTATAAATGTCAAACGCACGATCTATCTCACGGTCCATCTATCTATATATCAAATCTCCTCTAATTGTGTATTACATGCCGTAGGCTCTCCTGTATTAGCATGTACCCTGTGTCTCTTTATATATATACATAACTATCTATCTCTTTATATATACGCGATATATCTGCACACCAAAATGAACACTCCAAGACTCTCTCTATCTTTCTCTCTCTCTCTCTCTCTCTCTCTCTCTCTCTCTCTCTCTCTCTCTCTCTCTAGTATGAACAACAAATACATACGCCATCCCTTCTTCTGATATAACCCCTATGTAACATGTATATTTATATATATATATGTGTGTGTATATATATATATATATATAGAGAGAGAGAGAGGGAGAGAGAGAGAGAGAGAAAGAGAGAGTGCATTGCAAGTTTTATAACCTGGTAATCTATATGAAAACAAATTTTTAGGTCCAATGCCTCTGGTGAAAAAATATTTTGCTTGTAAGTCAATTAATCTCCTGGCATAAATGCATTCGTCATAATATTACTTGAAGTTATCGTATGAATCTTTCTTACCATGGAAACAATTTCGAGGATATATATATATATATATATATATATATATATATATATATATATATATATATATATATATATATATAATCCTGTAGAAATATATTTCTTATAATATATACCAATCCTTATTTAAAAAGCTCAATGTAATTACAGAGCAATATAGAGAATAAATAAGAACAAGTTATCTTCCAAAATTTATGATATTGACCATCTTATAATTTATTTCTTTAATTCAGTTGGCTTATAAAATTCTTGACAATATCTGTTTCTAGCTCAAAGTCAATCACTTAATTATTATATCAATCACTGAATCTATTATGCCCTTTACTCATCAGAAGAAAGAGCAAAAATCAATCCGTCAAAAGGAAATGAAATGTGATTTGACATGATTAAAATCCTAAATTTGAAAGAGAAGATGCATGTACTTTTTTTTTTTTTCCATTACGCCATTTTGAATGTTATATATATAATGACCTTGAAACACGCGTGTACGTAGATTACTGTTTTAAAAATAATAAATAAATAAAAAATGTTATATACATCCAAACAAATTAAAAGGGCGACTTTCTAAGTAAATAAAAATATGAGCTCCGAGGCGGAGCTAATATTAACCGTATGTATCGCTTGAAAAAAACAACAATAACAATATATATATATATATATATATATATATATATATATATATATATATATATATATATATATATATATATATATATATATATAATTTAATGGTGACTTGTGGTTTTGAGGGATACGTCTTAATCGCGTACGGTTCTATGCAATAATAATGAAGTCATCAAACGGGGTTCAAGCATCAGTCAGAAACATTATCGTGACTTTCTGATTTTAACCAATAGTTAACGCATTATTCATCTTATTCCTCATAGGTGTGGGTTGAATAGCGTTACTAGCATTTATTTATTAAGATAGCTGACAAGCAATGTGTCGGATTTAATACATTCCTGAAAATGTAAGACCTTCAAATTCCCGCTAGCTAAATATTACATAGCATTATAAAGCTTCTTTCACGTACATACTTTATGAAGATAAGCACTTAACACGCTATTCAGCAACGTATCAACGATCTATTTGAATTTATACATTATACCAAATATTAAATAGATATGGAAATATAGTAGCAGAAGCAGCAGTTAGTGTTAAAACATTCTCCTTTTGCAAACTCCATTTATAGAGGTGATTCCGGATAGAATGTCTGCAAAAAGATTTCACTTAGCAACAAATAAAGTGCGAGAATACATATAGCCAGTTAACAGTATGTCAATATACGAACATTACCATTGTCAACATTCCATCGTGATTTTCGTAATAAAGAATCGTTTTTTTTTCCTTATCGATGAACACTTTAAATAGAACAACTATGGGAGAATAAATATATATATATATATATATATATATATATATATATATATATATATATATATTTATTCTCCCATGGTTGTTCTATTTAAAGTATATATATATATATATATATATAATAGCATTATCATTCACTAACAACCGAAATGGAATAATCAATAATATCCGAAAGTCCGAAAATAGTGAAGTGAGGTCCTTTTCTATAGCAATCGAAATTAATTTGTTTAATAATTCACATAATTCTATCATATATATATATATATATATATATATATATATATATATATATATATATATATTATTTTAAAAATGTAATTATCCACTGACACGTGTTTCGTCGTCTACCACTCATCAGAGTGGCTGAATATAGCGAGATTCGAAATCGGGACCCCATGGTAATGAGCCTTAGTCCCTTACCTCTGACCCATCTCGCCAACTGTCTGGATATATCGCGATTTACTTAAATGTTGTTTTGGTTTTAGCGAAAGAGAGAGTGTGTGTGTGTGTGTGAGAGAGAGAGAGAGAGAGAGAGAGAGAGAGAAATAAAAAAGGATCAAACCGAGTTATGAGTTCATCAACGTTCTGTCTCAACTTCGATGAAAATAAAGTTTTGAAATAAAGACGAAACGTTGGTGAACACGTAGCTCGGTTGGTTCCTTTTTATTTCTCAATTTTATCCGAATACTATCTCTATTATTCTCATATATATATATATATATATGTGTGTGTGTGTATGTGTGTGTGTGTGTGTGTGTGTGTGTGTGTGTGTGTGTGTGTGTAAATGAGTCTGGCTACTACCGGATGATTGACTATCTGTGAATGCTACGCACCAGTATGCACCGTATGGTTAATATCCACTGTAGGAGATAAACCCGGAGTCTTCGTAAAGATATGCATATAGTTGAGAAAAATTATGATATAAAACCTGAAGTCTACTGAGTTTTCTTCCTTGTGGCGGTCATTGCACCGACTGATATAAGCAGTTAGGCGAAAAGGTGTGATTTGTTTTACACAAAGCCTTCACCACTATAAAAATATCTGTGTGGATTTGTAAACAACTTAGGTTTTTAGGCAGACCTTATACCTCCGAATATATATATATATATATATATATATATATATATATATATATATATATATATATATATATATAGGGAGAGGAAATTGTTATATGATGTTACATGTATGTTTTAAAATGTATAGTTGATAATTTAATCATTTAAACAATGTATTTGTTTTTAAATTTTATTGCATGCTTTTTTTTATTTCTTAGACCACCCTGTTTTCTTTATCGAGAAATATGAATTGGGCTTACTGTCATTGTATGATGTAAAATACCACTAGTTGGGTTTCAAGTTTATTTTTACTAACAAGCATACTCAGTATCGCCTGGGAAAAATACCCCACTTCGTATTTCAATACAATTCACATTTAAATTAATAAATTCGGAAGTTTATTTTCAGGTATCACTCGAATATTATCGTTAATATGTCTCCATGAGATTTAAATTTAATACAGTATGTATTCTAAAGAGTAAAGATTCTAACACGAGAACTGTATCCTTAAGTTACATACGTATTTATACAGGGTTTTTTAAAAGAATTCGTGTTATTCATTTTTAATTTTATTGTCCTACTTTGTCATATAAATGTGAAAGTTTTATAGATTATAAGAGTAATGAACTTAAGTGTTTTAATAAAAGAAATAATAAATTACTAAAATGTTTCTTTAAATGTTTTTTCTGTTTACTCTCATGGGAAGTAATCAACAATTTACACTTTATTCACGCACACTAATTTTTTTTCTAATTGCTCTAAGAACGGTGAAATCTCAATTAAATTGCCGTTATAAATTAGCTTTTCGTCGATTAATTTTTATAAATTGTATTTTAGTTACTTTCTAATAAAATTATAAATACATTTAATTTATATAAAATTAAAAAAAAAAATTTTCCATCGTGTAATAACTATAACTGTGAAATTGACAAACATTAAAGTCCCCAGGATACGGTGGTCCTAGGATACGTTATTTATTCAGATTACGATGTGGAATACGATTTTTTCGGCCTCTCCTTACGGTGTAATTCATAGTGTTATTTGGTCATGTACATGTGTATTATATATTGTACTGTATTTTGTTACTAATTTTAAATGCTGCGTTCCGGGGTTCTACTGTATCGATCTTTATTACTGGCACGATAAGCAAATCTAAAATGCTTACGTTTGTAGCATACTTAAATTTTTTATCTTACGCCTGTCATTCGATAAAATTATTTGATACAATTAAACTGCAGTTTTAAAATGTAATAACTAAGTAAATATTATTCATAAACGTTGCATTTAATATTTAATCCTTTTTAAAAATAACTAATTTTATTATATTTATATTTTTATATATATATAATCATTCCATGTATGTGCTTTGAGAGCGTTTTCCTAACATTAAAATAAGTTAAACGAAGTTTCAACTCCTCTTAAAATGCGAACGAGTATTAACTTGAAATACGCTTATATTTTTACTACATTTTGAATTTCAATCGTATGTCTAAATTACGAATTAAATAATCCTATAGAAAGTTGGTAATCTAGAAAAGTTCATTTGACCCAATTCTTACATAAACAACACTTAGAAAAGTATTTTTCTCATAGTTTTCTGAAATTAAAAAAAGAAATATTAAGCAATTATCATGGAACAATTTAACAAAACATTTCTGGGGAGAAGTTTTTCATGAAATCACAACACTAAATTATCAAATAAAAACATTGGCACAAAAAATTTGCAATTTTAATTTATCAAGTGAAATGTTTGTAACCTACCAAAATTGCCGCCATGACCTGCATGGTAAGTAAAAACCCATAAGTTAAGAAAAACTTCCCGAGAATGATTAATGCCTTTGTGGACTAATCTAATATGGTCTTTATTGGTATTATTTAGTTGTAATTACCAACATATTTACTAAAGTTTGGATTTTATTATTTTTATTGGTTATTAACATACAATAAACTGTCCCGAGTAAAGCGGCTGAAGCATCGTATACTAAAAACCAATGCATTAATAATATGGTAAACCACAGAAATATCAATATCGATACTGATTTATTGATAGAATTAAAGATTTATCGACTGCTTGGTCAATTGATTGAGTAAAAATATAATCCATTTATCAACTGTTGAGTCCCTGCTTAATCGAAGCTTCAAATGTTAATCGAATGAAAGATGTTGAAAATCTTGATCAATTTTAGGCACATGTTTAATTTTCATTTGTTGATTGAATATTGAATGATGTTTTTTTTTTGGTGAATTTCAAATTTTGATTGAATAATTTTTTATCGAAAATATATATTGTGATCCATTAATCTAATTATATAAGTGTGATTTATTTTTAAGTCAGTCTTTCTCATTTTAACCAATTTATGGAATTTTAAAACTCTCTACTAATTGTCGTTTTAAGCAATATGCCAAAGTCTTGAAGTTCTGGGGGAAAAAAACTATAACAGTAGCAGACTTTCTGGCATCTGGGGATTTCTACTGTGTAGGGGTGGGATTTTTCTGCTTGTCGGGTTTGTCGGGGAGATTTTATTTCATTTATATATTTTCTTTTCTCATATCTATGGTTTCATATGGTGCAATCCATCATTGAATCAATAAGTAAGATGGGCTGGAAAGAGTAGTCGAAATGCAATTTCTCAACTGATTGATCCAATTGAATCTCATAGCCTGCGAAACGTTTTCTTCTTACATAACCTGTCCTGGTTTGTTAATTATTCGAAGAAAATTATTGGCTCTCATTGATGTTAGGGATTCCTAATTTTGTATGTTTTAAATATTAGGTAAGTAAACCCACTAGTATATAAAAAGGTTAGTTATCGAAAATGAAGCTCAATTTAATCTGCTGAACTAAAGTGTGTGATTCAATAGAGACAGTACGCTGATAGAGAAGATACAGATGTACAGGGAAAAGTTTATAAGGGATGAATTAGTTCTTTTGAAGCACGTAGCGTGTGAGAATTGAAATTGTAATGAATAGAATAACTTTTATTGCATTTTCACCCCAAACAACGCACAGTGCCACTTTTGTTTAGGTTGCTAATATCTGGGACATAATTGCAAAGATACTATGTAGGGAGTTGGGCAGCAAGATGTCTGTTTACGTTATATTTGATCTTCTGCGTGTCAGTACGGTCAGGGAAGCAGAAGCCTGAAAGAGAATGCCAAAGTCTTGCAGTTCTTGTGAAAAAACTGTAACAGTAGCAGACTTTCTGGCATCTGGGGATTTCTACTGTGTAGGGGTGGGATTTTTCTGCTTGTCGCGTTTGTCGGAGATATTTACGTCGAGGAGGTAGAACGGCTTGTAGTTCGTCAGAGCATCTACCATTAAAATACTTGTAAAACAGGCAGGGATGATACATTTCGTCGATAGGACAGATGTCGAAGCCTAGCTGACAGTTCAGGACTTATTAGGTTGACGATTCTCTTTTGAACCCTGTCCGAGGATGAGAGACTAGTAGCAG
Source organism: Euprymna scolopes (assembly GCF_053919585.1). Classification (NCBI taxonomy): domain Eukaryota; kingdom Metazoa; phylum Mollusca; class Cephalopoda; order Sepiida; family Sepiolidae; genus Euprymna; species Euprymna scolopes. The sequence continues at coordinate 129,089,580 of NC_136495.1, forward strand.
ATGCACCAAATGTGAAAACAATACTCAGTACATAATTGTATGCATTGATTGTTCATTTGAAACTGTATTAACATTTCTTTCAAACAGAAATTACTAAAAGTCGCAACAAGTTCATGTGTAGTTATACCAATATAAAGTCACAAAATTATCGGAATTTAATACATGTTTGCTAAAATTAGTTTTATTTTTAGTTTGCGTTCGATTATTCCGATATAAAGAATATAAAAACGTTAGCAAATGTAAAGCAACGTTGAGTTTGGTCAGTACTTAAATGGCTGACCATATGAGAATCCTAGGTGTTGTATGTGCTCTCCGCTTATCTCAGCATCGTTTCCAGTTGTTCAGGACCCGTTATGCCCTCTTTAAAGGTGCACAGAAGTATAAAAAGATTTCTAATCTATTGACCAGGTACAGAAAATATGTCCTGGACCAGGTGTGCTGGTTCAGGAGAGTTGTATGGGGAATTGTGCAACCCTTGACTGACAATTACAAGCGCAACTACTCTTATAGAGGTATCCATTGGCGTTTGAGACTGGACATCAAGATGCAGGCATCAAGATAATCGTGACAAGTTAATTCTGATATTCAGACTAGAAAACACTTTTGTTACTTGTTTGAAAAAGCTAAGTACGGTGTACATATTATGAGTAATGCAACATCTTAATAAAAAGCTTACTTCAATTTAAATATTTAAACTAACACATAGATGGTGCCACTGATAAAAAAAAATCATAGTTTTCTTCTAGCATTCAAAAAAAATGCAAGCCTAATCGAAGTATTAGTTTACAAATCACTGTTATTTAAGTAAAAAAGCTTGTTACAATTTATTTTAAAACAATGGAAAAATGTTATATTTCAACGAGAACACCAAGGACGGGAAGTGGAATTGAGAAGTCAGTTTCCAAAGGTGGGGTATTCTGACCTGTCGGCATTCCCCGGTAAGGTCACCTGAACCGATTAGCAATAAACTAACACTTTCTTAAATAGAGAATGCAAGGCATGGGAGGGTAGATCTCATAGAACTGCACATAACTTTACTCTCACCGCAAAATCAACAGAGACCGGATCCCTACTGTTGATTTTGGGGTCAAAGATAAAGATCAAGAAGTTATACGCTGACTTTAAGCGCAGTTACGTAGGCATGAGTTATTTTGAAGGCTTAGGTCACCCCAGTTCGTCATCTGTCTCGAACTGTTGCGTCAAGCCTAATATCTGCCTGAAATAAACAATATTTAATTTCTACATTTCAGTTATTTCATATTAACTTTCGGAGAAATTTTCATTCCCCTGACTTTTTGTTTTTTAATTCTAAATTGGTTGTGTTTGTAGTCGTAGTGGTAGTATTCATATTATATTTATCGGTAATGTTCTTTTTATTCAATTATAATTATTTTTCTCAGAGTTTTTTTTTCTGTCGTTGTTTACATGTCATTTTATTAGCGGGGCTTAATTTCATAACATCTAGACCTCTTCATAAAAAGTTATCCGTTAGAAGTATTTCTTAATCATTGAAACACACTAGAAACACATTTTTATTATTTATAGCTGATTGACGTTCTTTTTCGTGCTTTTTATCATTTCGCGCCTCATTATAGTTTTGTTTGTTTTTGACAGGGGGGGGGGTTCTTTCAACGAATCTATTCTGGCTTTGCGCCAAATTTCAAGCGGGTAACGCCGGTGCACGGACCCTTCTAGTTTAAAATACTTTTTAATTTAATATATATATATATATTTATTTTTAAATAATATATTCAATGTGCCGAGATTCTTATATCTTTTCATATTGGGAAATATATAAGGTTTAACTTTCCAGAGCTGAACATATCAGGGACATGAAAAATATTATTCTGGGAAAGTTTCATCACTTAAATTTATGGGATGTACTGAAAGTAAAAGATGTTGTGGTATTTTTTTAGTCAAGTCAGATAATGCTCATATGATTTATATTTTAATATAAATTAACTTTATACCATATATCATTTCAACATAAGGAGGAAATTTACACACACACACACATATATATATATATATATATATATATATATATATATATATATATATATATAAATGTTTAGAGGTACAAAATGTATATACAGTTTTGAAAATAATAAGCGGAAGTTTCTCAAGAGCTTTTTCGGCTATCATCTCATCAGGATAAAATCGATAGCGTACAAAATAATATTATGTCGAAAATAAAGAGTTCTAATGGGGAACTTATTAAATGTGCCAAAAGTACGGGGACACTAAAATAAATTTATTAACGTTTAAAAAAACGATTAAAATATTGGTACAACGAGGGAGAAAAAAAAAACGAGAGAAAAGATTCAAAGTTCCCCAAAGAGAAATAATGCGTTGGATGTTTCCTTTTGCCGGCACAAAGAAGGTTGATGCACCGCAATAGAGACAGACTCCAAAATCTTTAAATGGTTTTTGAAGTCCGCTCTATGTAGCACCTCGAACCAATCTATTTTATATCTATCGACACAGCACGGGTTGTCAACCAAATTCTGGCTAATAGCAGAGTCCAAGGCTGCAGAAGGAGGGAAACCACCAGACCTCATCCTCCCTTGTCTGATCTCCGATGGAACACATATATATATACACGCACGCATATATATATATATATATATATATATATATATATATATGTATATATATATATATATATATATATATATATATATATATATATATATGCGTGTGTGTATCATTAAATAATAATTATCTTTTATGCCTACAAATAATATTGTTTCATGCTGACGCAGTCATTAATGTAGATAATTCCTGCCGGTCGAGAGATTCGAACCCAGCACGAGTTCATCCTTAACTCAATTTGCTTAGCCTTTACCTTCGTGCTATAAAACAATTGTCATGGTAATAAAGGGAATTAAGACCTAATGAAAGACAAATTTAGCGCAGGCAGTAGAAAATATAAGGTGTTCAAACAAGGTGATTTTAAAATGGAAGGGGAGAAAAACTATATGCTTTACATTTCGCGCATCTTAAGCAAACTTAAACGAGCTAAATATGGATCATGATGAGAGAGTCGATTATTTTAAGAGTGTATATGCAAAGTGTATATATGCAGAATATCTAAATTTATATAAATTATGCAATAACATGACTGAATGTACCTATATACAACTTTTTGGAAATTGCAATATATACAAAAATGTATCTATAATTTTTTTCTTTATGCGGTAAATTCCATCATATTATACTATAATTTTATATTTCAGATTCGAATATTAAATAGACTTTAGTTTTAGATCTCTAGATGGCGCTTGATAAACCATTTAGTCTTAAACAAAACTAATAGCGTGTTTGGAAGATAAATCCTGAAGATGGAAGTGACTATTATTAATTTTAGGCAATTTGTAAGAGTAAAGTCGATAATCATTTTAGTCTGCACATTTCGGTTAACTAAGTTATCAATATCTCTTCCACGTGTCGGAAATTTGCGTTCGAAAAAAAAAAAACAGTTCCTAGAAGGAGGATCACATTTGCCTGACAATAATGATTGCGTTGCTCAGTCGGCATTTTTTATGCAATTACCAAGTCACACTTTCTCTAAAGAAGAAGGCAACACGTGGGAGAATAGATCTTGAAGAACTACACAAAATCAGGAAAATATCTCAGCTAATAGGAAACACATCACTTTAACAATAGCCTAAACCTCATTTGCTTTGATGCCGAAGAAAAATGCCGGCTGATGGCTAAAAGCATTCTAAATAATAAAGCTGTATGCTTACATCGCTCTCTCCCTCTCTCTCTCTCTCTCTATATATATATATATATATATATATATATATATGCTTACATCTCTCTCTCCCTCTCTCTGTTTCTCTCTCTATATATATATATATATAAGTAAATTTTTGGTACAGCAAAATGGAAGGAGAAATTTCAGAGGAAACATAATTTAATTTAAATACCAAAAAACAAGAAATGGGCAGGTGAAATAATTAAAATTACCTTAAGGCCTTATCGTCTGACCCTCTAAGAGGAAACGTCAGAATGATAAATTAAAAACTAAGAAAACGAATGAGGGAAGAAGGGAATTTTGGTTTCAGTTGGAAGAACAGTGGGGGAAAAAAAATATCTCACTGTTCAGGTGGTTTTAAATCAATGAATATCTCCAACTGGTGTTTCAGAATCTTTTGTCTACACAGGCTAGGTCGAGAGTTGTTAATAACTAACGCCTCAATAATATTGAGATGATAGTTCGACCTAGCACTGTATAGAACAGAAAACCACCCATCGGAATATTGATCGGCACACCTATTTATACTCAACAGGTGATCACCAATGGCGGACTCATGAGCTTGGGAGTGCCCGGATATTCTCGAAACCTGGTGTAGTCGAATATCCCGAGGGATATGTTGGGATATTCTCATTTCTAATCTTTGGGATGTTTTGCCAACGTAGTCAGCTCCACACTGACAAACGAATTTATAAACAACAGAGTTCTTTTGAATGGTTGGCAAAACATCTTTACGAAAAGAAGAGAAAAAGGTTCGAGTTGTGTAAACTACTCTAAGCATAGTAGCTGGAAAACAACGTTGAGTAGCAGAAGAAATCCTTTCAACAATATGAAGGCCATCAGGACCCAACCATGGTAATTTTAGATAAATGGGACAACGTGATGGACCAATATGTTTACCACTATTAAATGTAGCAATTTTACGTTCAATAGTAGATTTTATTATATTAATGGGATATCCATTATTAAGAAAAATATTTGTGATTTCCTCAAGTTCCGTATCAAGACGGTTTGGTGAACAAATCATAAGTGCACGATGCGTAAGAGCGCTAATGAGGTTTATTTTTCTAGACTGAGGGGCAAAAGAAAACCAATTAAGATAGAGCCCTGTAAATGTAGGTTTTCTATAAACAGAGGTCTCAAACGTAGTACCAACTTTAGAAACACGAACGTCGAGGAATGGGAGAGAGCTACAGTCTTCAACCTCCATAGTAAATTGTAAAGAAGGATGCAGGTTGCAAAGAAGACGAAGAAACTGTTCAGCTTCACTCCGAGAGTACTTCTTCTTATGATAAATATTTAAAAAATTTAATTACTAAGAAGTTTGGGATTATAACAAATTTGGATAAACATATATTTAATTATTCTTCTCATGTTTTGTCCAATACAGAAGAATTTGTTTTGTCTGCTGGCTTACAATTTTGCATTCCTCCCCCTTCTGTTGATAAAATCTCAGTATTTAGTGAAATTGAATTATTGTATACTCAATTAAAACACCATTCGCCTATCTCTACTGATGAATTAACTAGTGTTAAAATTCAGTTGGGCGAATTAGGTCGGAGGTTTTCTGCCATAAATACTAAATCTAGTGATTTTGTTTGGCAGAAAAATCATTTCGAAGCGGCAAAATTAATTAGGTCTAATCCCGACATTTATCTTTCTCGCCCGGATAAAGGATCGGGCGTTGTTATACTTAACAAAACGGATTATATCTCCAAAATGTTACAAATCTTGGACGATAAAAGTAAATTTCTCCGTTTGGGTGATTTAAGCCATGATGATACTTTTCGTATGGAAATAAAAATCCAGAAAAGATTTCTTCAACTTCATAAAAGCGGATTTATTTCTAAGGAGATTTATGATAGAATCCGACCCATTGGCTCTCAAAGGCCTAGAATGTACGGTTTACCCAAGGTCCATAAACCCAACATTCCTTTGCGACCCATTTTATCTATGTTGGGTTCTGCACAACACGAACTTGGTAAATGGCTGGTTGATCTTCTTAAACCTGTGCTTTCTTTTTATTCGGTCCATTGTATCTCTGATTCTTTTCAATTCGTATCTCAGATACAAAAATTACCTTTATCTAAAAATACCGAGTTCTTGGCTTCCTTTGACATTAATAGTCTTTTTACTAATATACCTTTGGATGAAACCATTGGTATTTGTGCTGACTATCTATACCGTGGCCCCTTAAAATCTCCACAATTTCCTGAACGAATTTTCGTTGAACTGATGGAACTTGCTACTAAATCAGTCTCCTTTAGTTTCAACAATATTATGTACCGTCAAATTGATGGGATATCTATGGGTAGCCCTCTTGGTCCTTCGTTAGCCAACATTTTCGTTGGATTTTTGGAAAACGAATTATTTTCCAAAATTACTAAGCCAGCATTCTACACACGCTACGTTGATGATACTTTTGCATGCTTTCCCTCTCGGAGTGAAGCTGAACAGTTTCTTCGTCTTCTTTGCAACCTGCATCCTTCTTTACAATTTACTATGGAGGTTGAAGACTGTAGCTCTCTCCCATTCCTCGACGTTCGTGTTTCTAAAGTTGGTACTACGTTTGAGACCTCTGTTTATAGAAAACCTACATTTACAGGGCTCTATCTTAATTGGTTTTCTTTTGCCCCTCAGTCTAGAAAAATAAACCTCATTAGCGCTCTTACGCATCGTGCACTTATGATTTGTTCACCAAACCGTCTTGATACGGAACTTGAGGAAATCACAAATATTTTTCTTAATAATGGATATCCCATTAATATAATAAAATCTACTATTGAACGTAAAATTGCTACATTTAATAGTGGTAAACATATTGGTCCATCACGTTGTCCCATTTATCTAAAATTACCATGGTTGGGTCCTGATGGCCTTCATATTGTTGAAAGGATTTCTTCTGCTACTCAACGTTGTTTTCCAGCTACTATGCTTAGAGTAGTTTACACAACTCGAACCTTTTTCTCTTCTTTTCGTAAAGATGTTTTGCCAACCATTCAAAAGAACTCTGTTGTTTATAAATTCGTTTGTCAGTGTGGAGCTGACTACGTTGGCAAAACATCCCAAAGATTAGAAATGAGAATATCCCAACATATCCCTCGGGATATTCGACTACACCAGGTTTCGAGAATATCCGGGCACTCCCAAGCTCATGAGTCCGCCATTGGTGATCACCTGTTGAGTATAAATAGGTGTGCCGATCAATATTCCGATGGGTGGTTTTCTGTTCTATACAGTGCTAGGTCGAACTATCATCTCAATATTATTGAGGCGTTAGTTATTAACAACTCTCGACCTAGCCTGTGTAGACAAAAGATTCTGAAACACCAGTTGGAGATATTCATTGATTTAAAACCACCTGAACAGTGAGATATTTTTTTCCCCCACTGTTCTTCCAACTGAAACCAAAATTCCCTTCTTCCCTCATTCGTTTTCTTAGTTTTTAATTTATCATTCTGACGTTTCCTCTTAGAGGGTCAGACGATAAGGCCTTAAGGTAATTTTAATTATTTCACCTGCCCATTTCTTGTTTTTTGGTATTTAAATTAAATTATGTTTCCTCTGAAATTTCTCCTTCCATTTTGCTGTACCAAAAATTTACTTATATATATATATATATATATATATAGAGAGAGAGAGAAAGAGAGAGGGAGAGAGCGATGTAAGCATACAGCTTTATTATTTAGAATGCTTTTAGCCATCAGCCGGCATTTTTCTTCGGCATCAAAGCAAATGAGGTTTAGGCTATTGTTAAAGTGATGTGTTTCCTATTAGCTGAGATATTTTCCTGATTTTGTGTAGTTCTTCAAGATCTATTCTCCCACGTGTTGCCTTCTTCTTTAGAGAAAGTGTGACTTGGTAATTGCATAAAAAATGCCGACTGAGCAACGCAATCATTATTGTCAGGCAAATGTGATCCTCCTACTAGGAACTGTTTTTTTTTTTTTTCGAACGCAAATTTCCGACACGTGGAAGAGATATTAATAACTTAGTTAACCGAAATGTGCAGACTAAAATGATTATCGACTTTACTCTTACAAATTGCCTAAAATTAATAATAGTCACTTCCATCTTCAGGATTTATCTTCCAAACACGCTATTAGTTTTGTTTAAGACTAAATGGTTTATCAAGCGCCATCTAGAGATCTAAAACTAAAGTCTATTTAATATTCGAATCTGAAATATAAAATTATAGTATAATATGATGGAATTTACCGCATAAAGAAAAAAATTATAGATACATTTTTGTATATATTGCAATTTCCAAAAAGTTGTATATAGGTACATTCAGTCATGTTATTGCATAATTTATATAAATTTAGATATTCTGCATATATACACTTTGCATATACACTCTTAAAATAATCGACTCTCTCATCATGATCCATATTTAGCTCGTTTAAGTTTGCTTAAGACGCGCGAAATGTAAAGCATATAGTTTTTCTCCCCTTCCATTTTAAAATCACCTTGTTTGAACACCTTATATTTTCTACTGCCTGCGCTAAATTTGTCTTTCATTAGGTCTTAATTCCCTTTATTACCCTGACAATTGTTTTATAGCACGAAGGTAAAGGCTAAGCAAATTGAGTTAAGGATGAACTCGTGCTGGGTTCGAATCTCTCGACCGGCAGGAATTATCTACATTAATGACTGCGTCAGCATGAAACAATATTATTTGTAGGCATAAAAGATAATTATACTTGTCACAGCGTATCTAACGAATCCGAAATTCGTTGGAAATAAGCTCTAAATAAAACTTTCATTGATGCTAAATCGGCTGAGGAAGAAAACAATATACTTTGCCACGGCGGTAGAAGGCGACTTTTTTCTTGGAGAAGATTTACAGAGGAAGCCGAAGATTTTATCTCTATGTTTGAAATTGAAAGTGCAAATGAACTTTCTTGTAGTACACTTGGGAAAACTAAAAACTTATGTTCCCTTGGCTATTAGAGAAATAATAACTATTTTTTTTTTATCTCACCGAATTCAGAAAAACTTTTCGGAAACTCATGAGAATATAAGGAGAGTATGAGATTGTAAGTAACAGTCAAGGTGAAAACATCATTTGTTTGAAAGTCTTTGCTTGCTGAACCTTGGGAAATGAATAATTTGATTTCATTTTCAGCAAAAATGGAACAATCAAAGTATGGAGTACTGTTAGCAAAACTTAGCAGGACCTGCTTGAAGGACCCTATCTTGCCTTTACAGAATTCAAAACCGACTTGAAACCTAGTAGGCGATACCATTTCTCTTTATTGCAAACTTTTTCGACATAAGGGACAGTATTGTTATTTTCATGGCAAGTTCTCGTCTGAACTTCAATTTATAGTTTCCCTGCCAATAACGTAAATCTTACGAACAAAGATTCTTTACTAGAAATATCCGCGTGTGGAATTCTGTTTCACTAGGCTGCTTTCCAGCTGACTACAATATGGTCGTATTCAAGCCCAATGTAAACAAAGTATTTAAATAATTAATTTCTACACAATTTTTCGCTGCTAACGATCATTACGCTGATGTCTCAGCAACAACTATACACTAAATAACTCTTCTCTTCGAGTGACTTCGGGCTTTGATAAGTTTTGACTCCATTGTAAAAAAAGTACATTTTAAATCGATTAATTTGAGCTAATGTGACTAGATCAGGTATTTGAAAATACTTGCTTCCTTACCACAAAAATTACCGAATGTTGATGTTATTGTTTTTTTCTTCTTTTTGCTTTGCAGTAACAATCATTTTTTTAGTCACGTGCAAGTGACTCTATAAGTCACTCCGTCTGTCGGTCGGTCGATCTGTCGGTCTGTGCGTAACACTTTTGTGCTTTGCCTTTTTGGTTAAGATCAAAGGTATGTTATTAATAGATGCTGTTCTTAGCTTTTTAAGCTTTTCTTGTCCTTTTGGCCAAGATCGAAGTGTACTTCTTACTATATGCTCTACTTATGTTTGTAACTTTGTGATATAAAGTGGGGGATCACTTTTCTGTATTAATTTAATGTAAAATGATCACCCACTTTACAACCAATCAGTCTCAAAGCCATTCAAGTCATTCTCCAGCTCATTGAAGTTGTTTTTGAAGGATTCCAGTTATTTTTTAAGCATTCAAGTCGTTCTTAATGTCATTCAATTCATCCTTAAGTTCATTAAAGTCATTCTAAGTCATTTACTTTTTATTTATTAAAATCATTTGAGCCCATTTTTTCCGTCATTTTAGTTTATCTTTCGGAATTTCATGTCAATCCTACATTCAAGCATTCATTCATTACACGAGAGCACGCGACTAATCGCTATCGGCCTTGTTTTCTCTAAAAATCAACCCCAAAACAACTATATTTCTTTACGTAACATCTAATCCTAAAAGCCTAAACCGGGAGCACTAAAATAATTTTATTGAAATGATCATATTTGACAATAATTTAACAAATAAATAAACAGCTGATATGCAGTAAAGAAAACAATCAAACCAAACCTGCAACTGTAAAACGACTTCCGTTTCATCAACAATAATAGGTGTTACATAGCAATCGGTCTCCATTTGCTTTAAAGCAAACGTCAGGATGTAAAGTGGCAGCATTCCCCATTTTTCTATTAAATAAACTTATCCAAAACCCCAAATAACATATATCAAATGTAACGGATCGGTCAAGCAAAGGGACGATAAACCTGAACCGAATACGAATGAAGGTTTGAAAAGAAACCACCAACATTCACAGTTGTTCATCTGCAACATTAATCAACTGTTTCATCACAATAATAACCAGAAAATAATATTTGAACATTTGATGATACACGAAAACATAATTTTAAGAATAAAATACCATCCGTTCGCATTGTAATGTAATATTTCACAATTTAAGAAGAGTTATGAATTCGAATTGCTACATTTTTAATTTTTCAGTAATTAATTTATGAAAACCAAAGCCTTAAAATTTCGATTATTGTCTAAAAATACAGCTAAAAAAATGTTAGGCTATTTCACTGAACATATATTCAGTCTAATACACCTTCTAGTCGGAATTAGTATTATCTGAAAGAAAACTAAGTAAAATACATTAGAAATTTGGGGACAAAAATGGATGGTCACATTCAATGCTACCAAGACTAAACTTGTTTCCTTCAATAATTACAAGAAATCTTCTCTACCACCAATAGCAATGGGCAATGACTCTTTATCTGAAAGTACATCTTTTAAACTTCTCGGCCTAACGTTCACAGGCAACATGAGTTGGAACAATTACATTGAGAGCATTGCCAGGACCGCTGTGAAGAACGTAGGTTCTCTCTACCGTGCTAGAAAGCTACTAACGCCCGAACGTATCCTGTACCTTTATAAGGCCACCATTCGCCCATGTATGGAGTATTGTTGTCATATTTGGGTTGGTGCATCTGCTACTAGCTTCCCGCTCCAAGACAAGGTTCAAAAGAGAGTAGCCAATCTGATAGGTCCTGAACTGTCATCTAAGCTTCAGTCTCTGTCCCATCAACGAAATGTTGCATCCCTCGGCCTGTTCTACAAGTACTTTAACGGTGAATGCTCTGATGAACTGCAATCACTTGTATCCCCTCGACGTAAATACCCCGACAAACCTGAAAAGCAGCTAAATTCCACCCCTTCACAGTAGAACCTCTAAATGTAGGAGAGCTTTCCACTCCAGTAGTTTCTTCCTCAGAACCGCTAGACTTTGGAATTCCCTTCCGGGTTCCTGCTACCCAAACTGTACTGACATGCAGAAGTTCAAGTGTAACGTGAACCGACATCTTACTGCCCAACTCCCTACATAGTACCCATGTAGCTTATGTCCCTGATAGTAGCCCCCTACATTAAAGTGGCAACGTGCCTTGTTTGGGGTGAAAATGTAATTAAAAAAATTACATAAAAACTAACTCGCTTACTTTGCGATTTAGATTGAAATATAAAACCTACTTAATGTTATATATTTGATATAATGACATTGTTTAAAAATATTATCCAAAACAAAAAAAGTTTTTACATATTTCTATTTTAAATGATGTTTTTTTTTTCTTTAATAATAATTTCTAGCATAAATTCTTACATGAGAACATCTTTAAACCTCACTTGGAATCTAAAACGGTAAGACGTTTGAAAGAAAGCATTATTATTTTTGTCTTTTTATATATAATACGACATTCTCCCATTCAGCTGAAACACGTGTGGTGTTAATAGCGGAAATTGACTTGGGATACCAATTGGTATTTACTATATGTACGAATTTACTTTGTCTCTACATAAGTGCACGACATAACGAAATATCGCTTTGAAATAAGGAGACTGTTTACGTTACACGCCCGAGTTAAATACATAAGTTAATCACAGCTGTATTGGTTCTTCTCAATCGTTGTGATCAATTGATTAAAACTTTATGTGTGTGAACAATGACGAGCTTCTTAGTTATTTTACTCTTTATTTGCTTGCTACGTTTGTTATTTATTTTGTATGTTTTCTCGCTTGCTTGTTTGCTTGTTTGCTTGTTTGCTTGCTTGTTTGTGTGGTTGGTAATTTCCTTGTTTGTTATCTCTTTCATATTACTCCTTCCTCGTCTCTCCTTTCTTTACGCATCTTTTCCTTTCCTTCCGCACCATTTTATTTCCGTTTTACGGATACGGCATAATCACGTTGACACGCCGGTTCTCGCTGGATCACTGAAGTAAAGCAACGTTGAACCTGGTCAGTACTAAATGGCTGATCATTTGGGACTTCCAGGTGCTGTATGTGCTCTCCGCTTATCTCGGCATTGTTTCCAGTCGGCTTGGTTTTCTCCTTGCCACTGGACTCAAACAGTGCCGATTCAGGAGAGGTGTGGTTGGAGATTGCGCAACCCTTGTCTCACAATTACACTCGCTACTGCCCCCAAGGGGTATCCTTTGTCTTTCAAGACTGAACAGAAGCATGAATGGACTCTTTAACACTGCCTTTGGCATTGTTCATTTTCTATTTTATTCATTGTTAAATTTTTGGCATCTTTTTTATATTCGTTTCTCATTTTAATATTTCATTTCTCGGCGCTTTTTTTTGTTGTTTTTTTTGTTTTTTTTTTCATGTTTTCCTTCTTTTATCATTTTCTTTTCATTTCTTAATAATTCCTTCTTCATTCTTATCTTTCTGTTACTATCTCTTCTTTACTACTCATCGCACCTGTCATGCCTTATTAACTCTCCTCAGATATATTTGATCATTGTACTTAAGGTGACAAATACTTCAAGCCTAAATATAGATCATTATCAACCGCCGTACATAGATTCAAAATATCTCTTCCCTTCTTCCATCGTCTCACTGATTTTATCTATACTATTAATTTTCTTGAATTAATTAATTTGGTCTGCATTTCATGAGCAATCCTCTCTCTCTCAGTAGTAATATTCAATATGTTTTGCATTAGACTAATTATAACCTTTGCATCATTTATATATTTCAAATGTATCTTTTCCATCTCTTTCGGTATAGAAATCGACCCAGACAAGATATGAAACACTTGATATAAGGGAGTTATAAAGAATCAAAAAATGATTAATCCAAAGAAAAAATGTGACGATTTAATTCTCTTTCCGCTGACTATTTACTTATTTATAATCTTTCCCTTTTCAGATAAAAATTCAATAGACATCACTAGTCTAGACATCATTAATACTTCGCTATTTTTAGCTCCTTACGTTAAGTAGCCTCCATGGAAATAGCAACAAAATAAATAAATAAATAAAACTCCAGCGACTCCGTACAGTGTTCTTCAGGTTCTTTGTTTCAGGAAGGTTGGTTGGTTGTTTTTGTTTTACGGCATATCAACCCTTTTCGGGTTATTTAATGCCGAATCCCAAGATTTAGAAGACAACATTTTTTTAATAGAATATATTTGTTGTTTTCACGTCGGTTTCTATTTAACCCATAGTTGGGACCCTAACAGTTACTACCACTCCGGGTCAGAGTGGACCTGGGAGCAATGGTAATTAAAGGGTAGCTCCACACTCCCCAAAGCCCACAAGCTGGGGTCTCACCACTGGATATAGTTAAAGGTCATATCCAGGACCCCCATTGAGGGACTTTTACCCTCTGCAAGGGGCAGTCGGCGTATTCTAATGCCCCACCGACAGGGTCGGTTTCAGGAAGGAGGTTTGTCATTGTGGCTCAAGTAATGCACTTTTCTACCGTTTCACATGTGTAAAAGTGAATGCGATAGTTTGTTTAATAATGATATTCATGATTTCCCGTGTGAGAAATACTTTGTCAAATATCCTAACCCCAACTTTGACTGACCAATCTCATTTAACACATTATCCAATACATTCCAGTCCTAATCACTAAGGTAATGATAAAATTAGACTTTATGCATCAACATGATCTCATCTAGTTGGTTTCTCGGACAATTACCGAATTTGATTGATCTGAGTCTTCGGCATCGTGTGTTTAACCGTTGGTTTCTGTCTAACTGGCCTTCGGGATAAGATCACAGTGTATTATCTGTTCCGACAGATACTGCAAGCAAAGACCAGATGTGGGGGCAACCCCACATACCTGATCTTTAACCAGCTCCCATTTCCCACCTCTCGGGAGCTGGTCCCCTTTTCCCCTTCCCCCTCCCTTCACTCCTCACATTAAAAATTGGCCTTGTGTCTAATTTGCTCGGTGGGGAAGCAAATAAATACCCACAGTGTAGTATCTGTTCTTCAGATGCTGCACTTCAATTTCTTGTTCTCTGTCAGTGGAGGAGAAATCCTTCACGACTGAGACAATTCTTATTTTTGTTCCTTTTCTCCACGTTAAAAAACGACCCTGGTGTCTAACTCTGCCCCGTGGGGAGGCATTGTAAATAGGAACTAACCTTTGTCAAGTCATTGCTTGGACAGTATTTTCCTCTCAGGAATCAACACTATATAAACAGACAAAATTCAAAGTTTGCAAATTGTAATTGGAAAACAAAATTCTGATATATTCCTCTTAAAAGCTTGAACTATTATTAAAAAAAATAATATAGATATTTTATTAGTAGCGTAATATATTTGTAAGAACTGCTACTTATTTAGTTATGCGCTAATACCTGAATTTAGCAGGTTATTCAAGGTGCTCTTAATCCATGCATGTTTACATAGTAGTAATTATTACTAAGTTAAATATGCAATGGCATGCTGGATAAAAATTATCAATAATTTAGCAGTTGCTTTCCATTTAGTTCTGAAGTGTTGATATGCGTGAAAGCTAAACACTTTCTTCTGTGATACCATTGTGCAGGTTTTTACCCGAAATCCTGTGGCGATGAGAACGAGTTCATAACGGAAATAGGAGTAAAAGAAATCTTTTCTACGTGCAACTGATCACACAATGTTTTAGTAACTAACGAAATTGTTCTGACAGAATTGCGAATGCAAAATTATATAAGCATTATAATTTCTCATACTGTCAAGTCGGGCGTAATAGCGTAGCGGTTTGCTCATGAAGCGATCGGGTATCGAATATCAGCGCCTTCTCGTTCAATATGTGTACGAAACAACGAGACAGCTAAATCTGGGCACACACACACACACACAAACACACACACACACACACACACACACACACACACACACATATATATATGTACATATATAGTAATAATTATTTCAGCCCCTTTAAGAATTCAGCTCTTATTGTTGAGCACTCTAAGGTGAAATTAAAGTCGTCGCTTGAGATTACATGCGCAGATATAATCATAAGATATAATCATAAGATGTAATCACAAGACATAATCATAAGATTTAATCATAAGATCACTTTCGTCGTCTAGACATTTACGCTTTATGTAAATGTTTATTTCAACTGTATTTCTCGCCGTTAACCTTGGCCGTGTCGTTTTTACTTGGTAATAGATTCAGAGATGGCTTCGTGTCCGGGTTCGAATATTTCGACCGGCTGTAACCGTAACTCCCTGCATTGATGGTCCTAAAAGGATGTAACTACCGTGCTAGAAAACTACTAACACCCTAAAGTATCCTGTACCTCTATAAGGCCACCATTCGCCCATGTATGGAGTATTGCTGCCACATCTGGGCTGGTGCATCTGCTACTAGTCTCTCGCTCCTTGACAAGGTTCAAAAGAGAGTCGCAAACCTGATAGGCCCTGAACTGGCATCTAAGCTTCAGCCTCTGTCCCATCGACGAAATGTTGCATCCCTCTGCCTTTTCTACAAGTATTTTAGTGGTGAATGCTCTGACGAACTGCAATCACTTGTGCCCCCACGACGTGAGCACCCTCGACAAACCCGACAGGCTGCTAAATCCCACCCCCACACTGTAGAGATCCCTAGATGTAAAAGATCTTTTTACTCCAATAGTTTCTTCCCCAGAACCGCAAGACTCTGGAATTCCATTCCAGGTCCCTGCTTCCCCAACAGTACTGACGTGCAGAAGTTCAAGTGTAACGTGAACCGACACCTTGCTGCCCAAATCCCTACATAGTACCCCAGTAGTTGTTGCCCCTGATAGTAGCCTCCTACACCAAAGTGGCAATTTGCCTTGTTTGGGGTGAAAATGTAATTAAAAAAAAATGAGTCTGTAGATATAAAAAATAATTCTAGTAATAATTAAAAACAATATATATATATATATATATATATATATATATATATATATATATTGTTTTTAATTATCCATTAACAGGTGTTTCATCGTCTACGTCTCTCTCTCTCTCTCGGTCTCTCTCTCTCCTCTCTCTCTCTCTCTCTCTGTAGTATATATATATATATATATATATATATATATATATATATATATATATATATATATATATCAACTCTTTTTGGTCTGGTTAGGGACTCATTTTTGTCCTTCCTGTTCCCTTTCTTTCTCCCTACATATTTGTGTGTATATGTGTATGTATGTTCGTATGTACGTGTTTATTAGTGATTGTGGCCAGAACGTGTAAAAAGAGTGTGCGTGCGTGGTGAAGTGTTCTTTGTGATATATATATATATATATATAGCTAAGAGAGGAATAACTCTGATATAAAAAAAAAAAAATCTGAGGTTTACTGTCCGCTCTTTCTTGTGGCAAGACTTCACCAACAAATATTAGCAGTTATACGAAAATCTGGCTCAACACAAAATCTGCGCATCTATAAAAAAAAAATCATGTGTGTGGATTTCCGAGCAGCTGAAGTTGTTGTGGTGGAACTCATCCGTCTAAATCGACAGGAGGGGGTTTTATTATATATATATATATATATATATATATATATATATATATATATATATAGTAAATAATAATAATATATGTGTGTGTGTGTGTGTGTGTGTGTGTGTGTGTGTGAAATCAAAGAGGAAGAGAAAAAAGAGGTTCACTTGGTATAACCGTTTTATAAGTTAAAAATATTTAAAGGTCCTGTTGGCTTTCGAAACTTCATTTGATCCCGAACATGCCATTGGGGATGTGGGTGACCGCTGGGGGGGGGGGAAGAAAAAGAAGGTATTTTCAATGAAAATCGATAGCCGAAACGCAATATCTATCATACTGCATCAAGTGCGCGAATGATTGGTGAAACAGGCCTGGAATTCCCTCTATGCTGTAACCCTTTAACCTGGTTGGACTAATTCGTTCGGTTGTAAACAAAGGTATATATCGGCATAACTAAAGTAGGAATTTATTACAACACGTCTTGCATGGGTAGATGCCAGATACGTCCAGATTGCAACTATTTATTGCTTACATTCAGCATGTCGCCATTAATTATGAATATTTTTTTTATATCCACATCATAATTCAGTTCATAAAGAGTTAATAACCACAAACACTACATTAGGGAAAGAAATGATCACAGCACGAAGCGACTATGCGTTAGAACGTTTTAAACCACACAGTAGACAGCAGTAGATGCATATTCATAGCATCTAATTTCAGCGCACAGCAACAAAGATGCAAATGTGAAAATGAAAACGTATTCTTGGACTCAACGTGCACATATCAGGACTTACTAGGAATTTGGAATCACTCAAAGACTTCAAACTCCACACAAACACAGACGGATCATAAACATTGTCCTACATGGATAATGAGTTTTACGAGGGTTCATATTAGTTTATCCTCATTAATCAATCTTTTATTTACGACCCTTTCATTTTTCTCTGTTTTATCTTTCTCTATTTCATAGAACAAACGCCTCTTTCCTCTCACTTGACTAATACAGGCTAGCTACACTTTATGGTCCTCTATAAAAAACAAAACAAAACGTATCAACCCTCTTTGGTCTGGTCAGGGACTCATTTTTTCCTTCCTGTTCCCTTTCTTTCTCCCTATATATTTGTGTGTATATGTGTATGTATGTTGGTGTATGTATTGATGTTGTGATGTGTTTATTAGTGATATTGACCAGAACGTCTAAAAAGAGTGTGCGTGCGTGGTGAAGTGGTCTTTGTGATGTAGATCGATTTTCATGTTTTTTTTTGTTTTTATTAATGTAATATGTTGTAGGAGTGAAAGTTAAAAAAATATATGGAGAATTATAAATATAAGACAACTAGGTTTCTAATATCAGCCGTTCGATGAGCATTTGATTTAAAATTGTGCTCTTTGATGTACAGATAAAATTTTTGTCTTTTAAAGATTTATATTTGAAATTATTTAGTGCTTTGCAGTTTCACTTCTAACAAGGATGTGTTTATTTATTCAAATAACTTATACAATAACTATATGCTAAATATTCAAAAAATTATAATCGCCTTAACACGATTTCTGAAACGCTGCATTTTACTTTATTGTGTTATACCTGTAAAATGAATGCGGGTTTTCAATTATAAATGAAAGAATTTTTTTTTAATTCTGTTTGGGAAAACAGATTTAACATAAAATACTTCACACATTGTTTGCTATTTGTGAGTTCTCTACGTTTCTGCAAATACGTTAAACAATTGCAAAGTAGAAAATATACCGATTCTTTCTCTATCATGTCAAAATTCTCCTTACATGAACCCTTTGAAGCAAAAAATGGCCTCATTTCACAGCGCAAAACTTTAGCAAGTATATGTCTATGTCTTGCTTAAATTCTATAGACTGATTGGTAGGATTCATATATTAATTTTACGGTCATTTCCACACTTTGTGACTGTGCAGGCAAATCCGATAACTCCTGGTTTCTGCCATTCGTCAATAATTCCTGAAATTCATCGTCAGATAAGTCTTCAGTAACTGCTGGCTCCGAAACTCCACTTTGTGAAAGGTCTATTAAATGTGTGCAATATTCAAAATTTAGCTCAAAAATTTTTAAAGCGTTTTTACACTGGTTCCCCACTTCTGAAATATAAAAGGGAAGTCAATTAATTTAATTGACTTAACAAATGAATAGTTTACGTTAAGCTTTGTGCAGTTCCATTAATTTATTAAAATAACGCCTTAAAATGAAGTTCATTTTGGTGTAGGAAACAACCAACGGTATGTATTTTCCTATTTAGTTTTTTCTCTAAAAAAAAATGAATTGCACCCATATTTGATGAAACATCGCCCTGATTAGTTCAATTGCATAGCGAGGAATTTTTTATCAAGTTGTAAATATTCTAAGAATCTTTCTATGGCTCTAATTTTTCATTAGTTTCATCGCTATTTTCTGATTGTGAAGGGATGATATTTTGGTCATGGGAGGTTGAAGCAATAGGGGATGAATCATCTTGTCTTTTTCCTAACACAATTAACTTTTTAGATTTTACCACGTCAGCTTTATTGATAGGTCCAAGTTATAAATTGCCTTTGGGTACTACTTTATTTCTTTGGTCCTCCAAATACTCTCGCTATTTCAAAGAAACCTAGTACAATTTGACAAATTTAATCCAATCTGAAGTATACAATTTGTCAAATTTAATCTAATCTGAAGTGTACAATTGGACAAATTTAATCCAATCTGAAGTGTACAATTTGACAAATTTAATTCAACCTGAAGGGTGCAATTTGACAAATTTCATCCAATCTGAAGTGTACAATTTGACAAATTTAATTCAACCTGAAGTGTACAATTTGACAAATTTAATTCAACCTGAAGTGTACAATTTGACAAATTTAATTCAACCTGAAGTGTACAATTTGACAAATTTAATCCAATCTGAAGTTTACAATTTGACAAATTTCATGCAATCTGAAGTGTACAATTTGACAAATTTCATCCGACCTCATCATATTTTACATAAAAATAAAATTTGCAAGGGTTTTTTTCTCGCATTGGTTTACATAAAATACAAATATAGAAATTCATTAAATTTAAGCTCTGTACGACATTTAAAAAAAATAAGAGAAAATAAAAAGTAAAAAGAATAAACTTCTGTTCGATAGAACAGCTACAGACTTTGTCCTTTGACAATTTTCTTTTCTGCATTTAACATTTTTGTTGCCAGATCTTACAATTCGCAATTCATTCAAACAAGATAAATCTCGGACAATTTATCAAGTTTTTGGACCAGAACCTTTTTGGCAACTGTAGAATAATTTCTATTTATTTGTTCATCTTTTTAAAAACATGTGTTTTGCAATTTGTACACAATTCACGATTCAGTAAATACGGGCAAAAATAGATTAACTGTCTTCCAAATTCTTGTAATATCATTTGCCATTAATTGTGAAATGGGCAATGTATTTCAAGTTGGGTGAGAATTCTTCATATAATAGCTATATTTGATAACTTGACGGAAAGTACAGGGTTCTGTTGTATTTAATGGAGAAGGTGGACCGGCAGATGTTGTTGCATCATTACTGCGTGTAATAATAGTTTGTACCGGCAGGTTTGATTGGACTGGAAGCCGCGGCAAGATCTCTGCACTCAGGCGATTGGAGTATGATGGTTGTGATCTTGCTGAAGGGTGCCACTACCCGGATTTCCTGCCATCAGATGCACATCTGCGGCCGGGGTTTCAGAGCTCCGATTGGACTCACATCGCACCTTCGACACGGACACTAACCGACCTCCGCGTCATCGTCGAAATCGACGGACTGCCCGAGAGAGAGAGAGAGAGAGAGAGAGAGAGTAGTTTATTACTGACTCATTGTAAGAAAAATATCTGCAAAACATATCTTTTATAATATTGTAAGAAATTAAACAAAGGAAATTACGAATTAAAAATGAAATTAGTAAAAATGTGGAAACATGAAAACAGGTACTTATACACTTGTTGTATGCATGCGGAAATAATGTTATTATTTAGAAACCCATTCTTAACATAGGGAAGGGGAGGGTGTTTCATAAATTGCTGTACTTCTACCCAGCAATTTAATAAATAAAATATCGGGAAACTTGAAAATACTATTAAAACATAGCACGGTAACATAAGTGCATAAGAACC
This sequence comes from Euprymna scolopes, assembly GCF_053919585.1. Taxonomy (NCBI): domain Eukaryota; kingdom Metazoa; phylum Mollusca; class Cephalopoda; order Sepiida; family Sepiolidae; genus Euprymna; species Euprymna scolopes. The sequence continues at coordinate 129,110,642 of NC_136495.1, forward strand.
AAGAAAAATTATGCTTATGCACTTATGTTACCGTGCTATTTCTTAATAGAGTTTTCAAGTATACCTATATCGTTTTTATTAACTTGTTAGGTGAACGTACAAAATAGTTGCACTCGCCCGCTCCTCTCCATATTAAGAATGGGCTTTTAAATAATGACGTTATTATTTCAGACTTAAAAATACTGGCTAACAAAACTAGCAGGATAAAAACGGAAGTCAAATGATTCGCACAGAAATAGTTTGCGAAGAAAAATAATGGCTTTAAAAACAAAGAATGGTTTAATATCACAAATATATGAAGATATTACGTTCTTTTTCTTAATACAAGTTTGCTAAGAAATAAACTGCTAAAGATTACATTATTTGCAATAAGATCCGGTAAAAACTCGTGTAAGAAATGTAAACTAAACCGATAAGGTGTCGGCGTTGATATTAAAAAATTACCGGATAAAAAGAAGCCCCAATTTAGTTGTTGTTCAATTTATTTTAAATTAAATATTTTGCAGTTTCTCTTTTATTGATGCTCATTTAG
>NC_136495.1:129116173-129121173 GCF_053919585.1 Euprymna scolopes
CACATTAAAAATTGGCCTTGTGCCTAATTTGCTCGGTGGGGGAGCAAATAAATACTCTCAGGAGACTGTAAAGTTCTTACGCATCAGATGTTCGCTAGCGAACTATAACGTCTGCTGTGACTTTACAAGCCTATTAAACAAAAGACTCTCGTCAAGATGCTGCATTCGTATGTCGTGGCTGGTTTCAACTGGCCTGTTTTAACACTAAGCCCTCTGTTTTCTCTCCTCTCCATCTATGGCTGGTCTGCTCTCTCCTCGATCTTTTTAGAGCCGTTGCTGACTACAAGCCTTTTGATTCAATGTCAACAACCCTCATATCTCGCTTGCAGGTTTTTTGTAGCATGGGGCAGTTCTTGCTATTGATGCGGAATCGGTTCTGAGCTGTCTATGAAGAATAACTCTTAGTATCTTCTATTGTTTATTCGCTTGATATCACCTAAACACCGGAGACGTCTACTATATACTATATTCAGACTGCATTAAAACCTGTCCATTCGGTTCTGAATCCATAGCTTTCTTCCTTTTTTTCCTCCCCTAACTAGATAAATAAACATTGCTTTATTAAACTGTTTTATGTTTACTATGGATGTTCCAAAAATCACCAAATATATGTCAAATAGATTTTACTCTAGCAGACTTAGATATTCAGCTTTATCTATCTATATAAAGTTGAGTATTTTCCCCTTCTATCATTGATATTAAAAGTCTATTTCGAATGTCTTAATATAGTCAGTCATGAATATGCGAGCGACCACACAGAGGTTAATAAATTTGCATATTCCTATGAAAAACGGGATTAATTAATTACTTATTCATTTTTTTATGGTTTCTTATTAGACGATCTCTTCATTTATGATGAATGACGTCATATCGCTATTACGCTGAATTCTATTATGCATAGTTTCTACATTCTGCATAACTGCGTAGAAATTAATGTGAAAACGTTCTAGAACCTAGAAAAATTATTATGTATGTCTATCCACACACACACACACACACACACACACATATATATATATATATATATATATATATATATATATATATATATATATATATAGTAAGTTATAAAATGTATATGGCGATTAAGCTACACTGAATATGCCGCCTTTCATCCACTCTAGGATTTTTCAGGCTTATGCGCCTGAAGGCTGAAGAATCCTAGAGTGGATGAAACGCGGAATATTCAGTGTATCTTAATCGCCATATACATTTTATAACTTACTAACTAGCTCTACCTACGTATTGAGCACTTTTGGAGCAAATACTTCAAGTTTACGCATAAATCTATACTTTCGTATATAAATTTATGTGAGTAAATTAAGTAGTTATATATATATATACATATATATATATATATGTATATATATATATATATATATATATATATATATATATATATATATATATATATATATATATATAAATGATCTTGTTATATATATACTAGTTGAGCCATCTGGTGTTGCTAGAGTTGAGTTGTGAGCTAGCTAAGAATAACAAGTAAATTACATTTTGTGTTAGGGTTTACTTTCTAAATAAAATGTTTATTTTGAATGAATGCATGTATTTTGTAAGAGTGTTGCTACTACATAAATTACATGGAAATCGAAAATATTTTAATTCCAAAAGAAAAGGTGTGACAATTTTGTTTTGGGAGTGGGGATAAATGTAATTCAGCAATTTTTATTCACACAGAGTGTACTAGTGCACTTATTGATCCGTGCTGAAATAATCACGTTATTTTTTAAAAAAGCCATTGTTAACAGGGGAAGGGGAGGGGTTTTGTGCCTATTCTATACTTTAACCTTACAATTGAATAAAAAAAACATATCATAAAACTTTAATTAAACTTGGAAGTACGATTTAAAAAAAATAGCGCGGATCATTAAGTGCACTAGAACCAAGTAGATTATAGTAGTGAAAGCACAATTGTAATCAATGTCTGCATGAAATTGATTTGGTTTAGTAGTTTAGTTTTATGGGATATCAACCATTTTCGGATAATTTATCAAGTAATTTGGTAAAAGTTTTAATCACTTCAATATTGTTTATATCTTCAAATGTTTATTTATGGTGTTTAGTTTAATCGTTTTGTTTTATGGTGTATCAATCATTTCCGGTCATTTAATACTGAATTCTGTAATTACTCACACGTATAGTTCAAATTTCATGTAAATCGGATACGTATAAATTCTTCATTGTAATGTCTCCAACCCCCAAAAATTAAAATATAAGCAAACTTTGACATCATGAATAATCTATGTTAACGTTTTAAAACCTTATGTTTGAACATACACACATTTAAGTAGAGAATGGTGTCTACAGTCGATTTCTGTACGGAATTAGTCTTTTTTGTTTGTTTGTTTTTTTATAAAGAGTCACCACTTATCAAGACTAGAGGCCACTCGAGGATAAGGGTTAATAGGTGTACAGTGATCAATGAGGCAATGTCATAGTAATTGTTAGTAGTGGAAATTTGGTAAGCGGAACGGTTCATGCAGAACTTGTTTACGTTAGACTTGAAGGCAACCATATTGTAGTCAGCTGGAAAGCAGGCAAATGGAAGAGAGTTCCACAGGTGTGCAGTTCTAAGAAAGAAGCTTTTTCATGGAATCTACGTTTAGGTTTAGACACAGATAAAGAGTGGGGGAAATTGTTGATAGTAGTTTCAGCTAGATGAGTGTTTTTCGTGAAGGTCAGAACAGGGGGACTATAGATTGGAGCTTAGACGAGCACTTACCATAAAGATTACGATAAAGCAGAAAGAGGCTCGCAACGTCTCTTCTGTGAGAAAAGAGTTGCAGGCAAGAGAAAATGGCAGCCTCATTAGGCTACGAAGTCTATTTTGAACTCTGCCAAAGCAGGATAAGCTACTTCTAGAAGCTCCTTCGAGACAAAGTAGGTTCGTTTCACTGTCGGATTTCGCCGCAGTTCGCTTAATCTGTATTAGTTAAAAGGCTTCTTTGTGTGTGGCACGTTTAGGTCTAGACACAGAAAGAGGGGGGATTATTGATAGTGTTTTCAGTTAGAAGATTGTTTTGTTTAATACTTTAGCTTTACGGTACATCAACTCTTTTCGGATAATATAATGTCAAATCCAGTTATTCGGTAAAAGTTTCAAACTCTTCATGTTGTTTATATCTGCTAGTATTTATTCGTGGTGTTTAGTTTAATGTTTTTTTACGATATACTAAGCAATGCTGAGATAGAGATAAGCACCCGATATTCCTAAAAGGTCAATTATTTTAGTGTTGGAAAGCTTCAACGATGCTTTTCCTTCAATGATCTAACGGAAATCGGTGTGTCAGCGTAATTATGCGGTATATACCAACATCATGTAATTTCTGTAGAAGAATACTAAAATTATTTTTCAAGTGTGCCTGTTTGCAGTCTATCACGTCTAAACATGGCATAGTATTCCCCCTGTAGATAACGCTTAGATTGAAGTATAATTTTTCCCGCGAAATATACACTCAAGAAATATCAGGAAAAGTGAAAACACAGGCCATTTTTTTTTATGTTCAGAAAATACAATCTCCCCCACCAAAAAAATGTTTTTCTAGATCAGAAAATTATAATGAATTTCTTCGTTTTTGTTTTTTGTTTTTACTAGGTGGTCACCACTTATCAAGCCACTACAGTACGTTAGTGTGGATATTTAAAGTGTCTACTAAAGGGGGCGGTTCATCAGGAATTTGTTTACGTTGGACTTGAAGACATCCAAGTTGTAGTCAGGTGGGAAGCAGGAAGACGGAACAGAGTTCCACAGACGTACAGTTCTAAGAAAGAAGCTTTGTTCATGGAATCTACGTTTTGATTTAGGCACAGATAAAGAGTGGAGAAAGTTTTTGACAGTGGATTCAGCTAGACGGGTGTTTTTTTTTAAAGATTGGTGAGGGGGGACCAGACATTGGATTTCAGACGAGCACCTGCTATGGAAATAACGATAAAACAAAGATAGGCTTGCAACGTCTCTTCTGTGGGAGAGAGGTTGCAGGGAAGAGAAAAGGGCATCCCCACTAAGCCACGAAGTCTATTTTGTACTCTGTCAAGGCAGGATAGGCTGTTTTTAGAAGCGCCTGCCCAGATATGGCAGCAGTATTCCATCCTTGGACGTACTTGGCTTTTATATAGATAGAGAATTGCATCAGTAGTGAGATATCTTCTGGAGCGGTAGAAGGATCCCACCATTTTTCCAGCGACCTTAGAAACAGATTTGATGTACGTGTTCCATTTCAGATCAGGAGTGAAGATCAAGCCCAGAAGCTTGTCAAAACATGGGGCTTCTCCTAGACGAGAGCCATCCATCACAATTGATGCCAGATGGGGATCAGAGCGTTGATAATGTAAAGATAGGAGCTTGGTTTTAGATGCATTAAAGGTAACCAGCTATGTCTTCCCCCACTGAACCACTCGTTCGAGATCAGAGAAGAGAGAATCAGAGAGAGCTTTGTCATTTACGGCCTTTGATGTGCTGCCGTAGATGGTCGTGTCATCAGCATAGATGTCAACGAATGATTTAAGTATGTGTTTAGGGAGGTCATTGATGTAGATCAGGAAGAGAGTTGGGCCCAGGATGGACCGTTGAGGGACTCCAGCATTAATACTGCAGCCCTCCGATTTTTGTCCATCAACCACTACTCTTATGAATCTATCAAAGAGAAATGATTTAATGATAGAGAGAATATTTCCAGTTATACCGTAGCTGGAGATCTTGTGAAGTAGGCCTTTATGCCATACTTTGTCGAAGGCCTTTGATATGTCAAGAGCAATTGCCCTAGAAAGGAAGCCTTTGTCAAGAGATTCACTAATCCTATGAGATATAACCGTTAGCACATCTGCGGTAGATCTTGCAGAACAGAAAACCTATTGCGTGTCACTAAGAAAGTTATTTCTGCTGAGGTGGTTGACTATTTCTCTATTTAATATGGATTCCAGCAACTTAGTCATGGCACACAGGAGACTTATTGGTCTGTACTGAGAGGGAGATGACTTAT